>NW_011352743.1:0-3752 GCF_000735185.1 Notothenia coriiceps
GGTGTCGGAATGTCTCGCTATGTTAGTACATTCTTAAAAAACAAAACACCATTTAATTTCGGGTTAAAATATGTTGTAACTGCGTTACTGAGAATTGTAACGAGTAGTATATTACCCACATTTCATTAGTAATGCGTTACATTACTTTGTTACAGCAAAAAGTAATACATTACTGTAACTCCGTTACTTTTGTAACGCGTTACACCCAACACTGCTCCTTTGTCATATGCTGTTAGTGGTTATCCTCCCACAAGATAGTATAAACAGCTAACAGCTAACATTAACTAGCTTTCCTTCTGCAGATTACAAAATTGATTTGTTGTTCACAATGTAACATATACTCTACCATCAATCAGGAACAACAAGATGCTTCTTAATGCAGACTGTGTTATTGCCTTTAATTTTACCTACAGTATCACTGCGAACACAGAAATCCACATTAGTCTGGTTCTGCTGGTTCTTTCAGAGAAGTACTTCATGTGCTTCAGAGCAGCATGGCAGCAACTAAACATTGTTTTCATTATCAATAAATCGTATTTAATCCAACTTGTTGATACATTCTATATAACTAGCTCAAATATTATCTAAGGAATCTTCTTAGACAGCACTGAGCCCAGGAAGCAGTCTGCAGCCGGACCCTCACAGTTTGGGTCGGGGTATCTCTCCACCTATAGCCTCCATCTGTCCAGTGTTCTGGGAGCTAAGAAAGGTGTGGTCCTGGTTCAAGTATGTGGTGATGAACTCTGGAAAATCTCTCTTCAGGACAACCTCCAGGAACATGTCAGCTGCTGTGAGTAACCTCCGTTTATCCCTGAGGAAGACACAGAGAGAGAAACTTCTGTTCAATAATAGAAATAAATACTGAAACTCAAACAGGGAAAGTTACAGAAATATTAAATCAACGAACATTAATGTGAAGTCAAAGTTATGATACTGTTTATGATTGATGAATGATGATTATGATATAAGCTTTTTCTCCTCAGCAGGGCACAATGTGCTACCTGTAGCTTACAAGCCATGGACACACATGATTTTGTTGCACTGCTATTGAAGAATAAGCACCACAGTATAAAATAGGAGACAGCTCCACACCTAAAGTGGCATATGTTTCAAAGACTGTGACTCTTTTTGGTGAAATTAAAGCCAAATATCAGCATTAGTCTGACTAGTATCTGAAAGAGGTGATGTCTTGAAAACAGCAAATACACATTTATCAAAGGGAGCATGATGTTTATAATTATGTGGAAATGAATTACGATTAAAAGGTCCCCTATTATACTATTTTTCAACAATATATCGCAGTTCTCGGATATTTACAGAACATGTCTCTGAAGTGATTGGCTGAAACACCAATCAGATAATTGCAGAATCCCATAATCCCCTGTTTCAGCCCTGTTCCAAAAGTGCTGATTCTGGGTCTATAGCTTTAAATGCTGATGAGCTGCTGCTGGCCACGAGACACAATGTTGCTCTAGGAGGAGATTCAGGTGATAAGGTACATTGACATTGACACATGTCCATATCACTGGCTTGTCTAAAAGGCATCCTGAAGGTGCTCACCTGTCAGAGGGACGGCCTGTCCCCAGCTCCATCAACAGCTCCATCACCATCTCCTTAGTGAGGTCAGTCACCAGCCGTCTGCTCACCAGCCTGCTGTCATCCTCCAGCTGAGTCTGGTGACGGATCCACTGCCACACCTGAACACACCACACACACGCACGCACGCACGCACGCACGCACACACACACACACACACACACACACACACACACACACACACACACACACACACACACACTTGTCAATGTGGCTATACAGTGCTGGTTAAATCCGATTGTTGGAGATATCAACTGTGGAGATGTCTGTCTTCACTTCAATATAATGGAACTGATTTACACTCGACTTGAAGGCATTCTGCAGTTGTCACAAAATGTTGATAACATGCATTTAAACTTTAAGAAATGATGTTCGAAAGTCTTGCATTTACTGTATTATTTTTAACCTGCAGGTATTGCAACAGCAACGTGATAAGTACTTAGTAATATCTCAGTGGACATGTCCCTCTCATGTGTTGAATAATTTCTCTATGTGCAAAGCTCTAAAATGTAGTAAAATAATATCTATTTATAGGATTAGGGGTCATGCACGGTGTTTCCAGTGTAAGCAGTAAAGCCCACCTGTGATCTGGAGATCTCTGCTGTGGCTGAATCCTCCACCTGGCCTCTGTAGAAGAAGTGTCCTTTACCTGTACAACAGAACATGATTCTAACATTATGCAAGCTTCATCCTGAGTGCTCCTAAAGAAGAAGAGAAGAAGAATATGAACGTGGACTTACCTGAGAGCCATGCATTGATAAAGAGGACCCCGACTGCAATGTTATACTTCAGACCATAAAGAGTGACTCCTCCCTGAGGAAAAACAGAATCCATAAGTAACACATAAACACACAGTATATGTTCTTTATTTGAAGCTAACAATATCAGTTTTACATTTTCTTCTATCATGCTCTGCCACATGCACATACTCAGATCTTTGCTTTAAAGTAGCAATACTAGTGTGAAAATACTTATTTACAAATGAAAATCCTTGATTCAAAATTGTACTCAAGTAAGTACCAAAAGTAAATCGACGAGAGTGAAAATGGAACGCACACGCTATTTGTTATTTGTTTATATCACGTAGTCTGTTCTTCTTCTCTGTCTTCTGGTTGTTGCCTGTTTTTAATGGACAAGAGTACACACTAACCCTGCCTGCTGGTAAGGAGAGTTATTGCCACTCACGCATGCGCAGTTCGTACGTACTCGGCTGAAGTCTTTGCGGTGTATTCCAGTGCGACACATGGCCAAGACGCAGGAGAACACGCCGACGCAACAGTCGGCGTCGGCATCGGCGAGTTCTCTGGTGACTGCTTGGTGTGTCAGGGCCTTTAGATTACTCACTTAGGTTCACTCTAATAGAGTCATTTAAATGTCCATCAGTCAGTCTTGTTCTGTATTTAGATTTCATGTCATTCATGTCAGAAAAAGCTGCTTCACAAAGGTATGTAGAGCCAAATAAAGCAGACATTTTCAGTGCTGCTTGGTGGATGTTCTTATAGTTTTCTGGGTCTCCAAGGCTCCAGAAATGTTGTGAGTTTTGCTGAGATTTAAGCTGAACATTTTTTGGAGATTTATAACCTCCATCTCCATCTCCACAGGATTGACATTAAATTATAAACCAAAATAAATCAATTGTATAGCTCTAGCCTCCCTATATCTGTGTGTGAAATTGTTCCATCCTCAAAAACAAAAAACGTATACTTCTGCAGTCTAGCTGCAGCTTCTAGCAACGGTCTTCTGTTAAAAAAAGACACTGAATGTCTTGAATGTGGCATCACAAACATGACTTGAGTCTGAACACAACAGGAGTATTTACAAAAGCATTATAAAAACAAAAATTTTACATACCGGTACACACATTTAAATGTAAGTATGTAGTGGCGTAGCACATGTGTTGGTAAATATTTTACTTTGTTGCATTTGTTATCACCAAAAATGTGTTCTGTGAAAGTAAAGCAAGTTCATAATTAGATAGACATCGTGAGGTATTTATTTTCGGTACAGTTTATGTTGAAACCGTTAGAGAGAGTGGCACACTTGTTAGCCTGTTCCATTCTTCTTTGTTTTCCGAAGCCGTGGCTTGGAAATATACTTGCTCCGTTTCTGAAGGAAGTGACTTGGAAGTATGCGACTACCAAGCCAGTATCCTTGCG
>NW_011352744.1:0-5056 GCF_000735185.1 Notothenia coriiceps
AGAATCCAGACCCCTGCCAGTTATCATTTGCCCGTTGAGGGATTGTTCTGTTTTAGCCACCTCGGGAACCTTGTGTGAAATAAATATCCGTTTACCCGACTGCGTCTCGCTCTCCCTCCTTATATTCCGCAGCAGACCACAAATCTGCCACAGTAGCCTACATTACTATTTGGGTTGCCTATTTTACTACTACTACAATAATAATAACAATATCAATAATAATAATAATAATAATTTATTATTGCATGGTTGGTTGTACAATAACAATGGCATTTGTTCATTTTCATTGTCAGTCTTGTGGCCCTCGCCTTCAAGACATTTTACAATTGTGGCCCCCTTCCTAATCTAGTTGAATACCCCTGGCCTACATGATTCACAAATGTGTCAGGATCTGTATCAAAGGAATAAGTAAGAGACATATAGAGAATGCATTTTGTCTGGTTGATTGAGTGCTTCAATATATATATATATATATATATATATATATTCTTTAAAGACATCTTGCAGTTTTATATAGTCATTTTTCAATATCTCTGACTTAATAAATCCTCAAAGATCCCACCAAAATATTGCAAAAGGTGGAAATATAGGACCATCACTACATTATAGGCATGGCTCAATACCTCTTTCTAAGCTAGAGGTTAACAACTGTCTGTAACAGTTGTCAACATGCCCTTGAGCAAAGTATTTAACCCCCAGCTGTTGTGGTAAGTGCTCTGGGACCAGGCGGAGCTGCTGGCTGTAATGTGCAGCAGAGTGCTGAATACTGCAGGCTGTGTCATTACAAATGGCTGGTTGGTCAAGAGGTTTTTATTGTTTTCAGGATTTTTTTCTTATAATTTAATCTTTTGAAGTTTCACAACATTAAAACAGCAAATAGAACAAGAAGAAGTCTCTGGTTATAGTTTAAACTAGCATAATTACATTTTCTATAGCGCCCTGCAGCAAAAATAATGAACACCATAGCAATGATTCAACAATTACTGTGCCAAATGCTTCCACAGCTCGTTTTCCAGCCTGTTCTCTGCTCAGAAACAAATCCTCGCCATCCTAAATGAACTGTGAATGCATCAGCGTTATGTGACAATCCTTAAATAAGGTTCCTAATACTGGATACGTTACAAAACCTGCTGTCCGGGCCTGAAATGGTTTGCTACAGTGTGTTTCTGAAAAAGAGCCAGGAATAATCAGACAACATTCCCCTGTTGAACAGAAGGAGCCAAGTGCTCAGAGAAACACCATTACCCATGGTCCCATTACTGCAGAAGAAATATCGATCCAAACTGTTAGCGCACTTTATTCAGCAAACAGTGAACAGCTTGTGTCCTACTTAGAAAGACACAAAGTGAATGGACAATCAGGTGTTGCCTTTTCATTTCAGCCCACTCATGACCTGAGGTTCAATTCTTATGAACTGACTCTCTAGTGACGCTAATGCCTCCTACAAATAAAGCTTTGTTATGTATTATATTAGGGGTTTCAAAGGATCCGAATATTTAAATGAGATTAATAGCATAATTGTTCAAAGTTAATGTCAAATAATTGCACATTTTTGTTCCAAATGTACCCGAGAGGGTGATGATTTAAGTATTTAAGTAGCTAAACAACATGGAAGAGCACAAAGAGGCTAGTTTATGCAAATGTCTTTTTTTTTTTTTTTTGGAAATGTTCAGGTTCATATTTGTATTTTCTTCTTCCTTTATTGTTCTCATACTGCCTGTGCTGCAGCACCTCTTTTCACCCTCTGTCTGAAATCAGAGCCCAGTATGCTCTGATTGGTTAGCTATTGTGATTGATTAACCGCTTAGAGATGTACCACCTTTAAGCATATAATGTACAATGCCATGGAGCGCTAGCCAATAGAAGTGCAGGGGTTACATAGTGATGTACTACTAACAAAGCACTTATATACTAATAAAGGGCTGGCTTATCTAAAGCCAGTTGAGTAGCACTTGAAATGTTTGGCTCTATGAAACCTGATGTACTTATATGATTCTGTTTTCTTCAAGGTTGTATCTTCCTGGTCGAATGTACTTATTGTAAGTCGCTTTGGATAAAAGCGTCAGCTAAATGCAATGTAATGTAATGTAATGTAATGATGTCACTATGATCTTGAAGTAAACAAAGGAGTCTAATAGAGGCGTTTCAGGCAGGGGGGGAGTGTGTGGGAGAGAAATTCCCTCTGGAGGGAATACATGGACTTTAGCCTTTGAAGATCATTTACACGCACACAAACCTATCTAACACACTACAGGAGAGGGAAAACCCCCAAAAAGCAGAATAGGGCCTCTTTAACACTGACAAATAATGTACTACTTTTAGGTACACACAACACCAGACATGTAGTACTTGATACCAATATCTTTGAAATATAATGATTCCTGATGTCCAATTTATATTTAAATTAATGCTATCAAAATTATCGCATTAACGGCGGTAATACATTTTTTGAATTAATTGTGTTAAAATATTTAACGCATTTAACGCATTTGCAGAATGGCCCGCCCCATACATCCCACCAGTGGCAGCGCTGGGGTAGGCTACAGCCATACCAAGAAATGGCTTAGCCCCACCATGAAAAATGATGTTAAAGTAAGCTAAATAAAGTCTGCCAACTCGCGCCGAGTAAATTGCACAGACAGCAGTTGGTAAGATTGATTTCAGTAGCCGCTTGTCTGGAAATACCGAAGACTAGAAACGGTTTTGAAAACTTTTGTCACGTAGTGATCGTCTTCTCAATAGAACATCTTTGATAATGTCTTCTGGCCAATCAAGATAACGGCGTGGACATTGCAGGAAGTCCTGACGGAGAATACTTTTGCTGTAGTACATCTCTATATACATCGATACAACATTACGTGTTGATAGAAATCAACACGTAATGAAATAAGACCCCACGGTTTGATGATTGATAGGTGTGTGGGCTGTCTTTCATTTTGACACACAGAACAATGTTATAATAAACATACATACTGTATGTTAAATGGATATATCCGCCTTCTTTCATTTATCCTTCCATTCCCACAACAATATACATAAAGAAATGGCATTTGGACATAGTTCGAATGGTGATTAATCATGATTAATTAATTTTTAAGCTGTGGTTAATCTGATTAAAAAATGTTATCGTTTGACAGCCCTAATTTAAATAGATCTGCTTTGATTCAAATAAATAATATATTTAACATGGAACAAATATAATAACTATTTTATATTGCTGTGAAAACACAACGACTGTACTTATTCGAGAGTTCCACTAAAACAACATTTCAATTGTTACATTTGAATACATCACAATACAATTATATTTTACCTTTGCAAAATGGAAATGTTTACTGTATAGACCTTTGATGGTTTCCATTTAGTCAATCTATCCCAGGGGGAGATAAACACAGCTATGTCAACTAGCTGTCCTCGTAGCGTTTCAACACGTATTTGTTGTTCAAAATGTAGTGTTAAGCTTAGCTGAAAGCACCTTCCACCATTATTGTTTAGTAGTCAGAAAACAATGAACCTCTGTTATTGGAGCAAACTGTTTCCAAGCCATCACCCCTACATGTAATGAAGAGCACAGGAACAAAACTTTAACGCAGATTTCAAGCAAAGCATCTCTTAAATCTTGCCCACGGCTTTAACCTATTTTAATACACTAAAAAGGTCAGGCTATCAAAAGTATTGTTTCATAGAATAATGAGACGATGCATGAATACCTGAAACACTCGGACCCCCTCTCTGTCCAGCCTGCTTACAGCCGCTCTAAATTATGTTGTTTTGCTTCCCAGGCGCACGTAGTAACCGTTGACATTTACTGGGATTACAATAGTCTGATTACGTTCACTGACATGAATAATAATGTCGGAGATTATGGTGTTCAAATTGCCTTTTGTTCGTGGAAAGAGTCCGTTTAATGAAATACAAGGAAACCAAACGTGAACATTATGAATTTAAAAAGGGAAAGAATGACACGAACCGCTTCAATAAAAGTTAATTCAACACATTTGGTTCAGCTGTTAATTATTTAATGCCGGTCAGATTTTACTCAAATAAATATAGGGTTTAACTGCATTATAACCAAACTAAGGCTGCAGCCAATCTAAAAGACTTTGTCCTATATCTTTCTTAACCTCAACGAGAAACCTGAGGTCAAGATATTCATAATGAAAAAAAACGGGGTGTTAAGAGAATCCCACTGCAAAACACGGCTATGTAATTATTAAACGGCCGATGCTATTAACTTGGACCTGCAGTCGCTTTAAATGTTGCGAAAGGGATTGTGGGTCGACATTATCTTCTTTTCTCTGGTAATTTTCCCCAATGCTGAAGGAGAAAAGAAGCTGAAGCAGCTTTGCTTGGCATTAAATGAGTTCTAACAGCTGTTATCATGGCTGCCCTTTAGATACCTGGGTTGCGTTCCAATAGTCCATTTAGCTTAGGAACCTTCCTAACCAAGTGAAATGACCCGGAAGTACGTCAGTGGCAGCCATGTTAAGTGCCGTTCCAATTCTCTAAATGAAAGGAAAGGAGGTTTCAAACTTCCTTTATAACCTCCTTTAGCTTAGGAACCACTGGACCTCCCTTGACGAAAGGAGAGGAGAAAATGCTGCCCCACAATGCATTGCAGCCGCAGCATTTGCCGTCACTCAACAGTCGGCCGTTCACGGAAACAACCGATTATGACCGAGAAATTATATCATGAACGTTACGGTGCTTATTAAGCATTTTGAAACGTATCTGGTAAGTTGCCAAAGTGCTTTGTTCTGAACGTTCATCAGTATTATAATCAAAAAGAGAAATATGAACGTTAGTTTTGACTGAAATCATCAAATAAAGTCAACATTTCGCAGTCTTTACTGTGCTGTGTGGAGTTTGTTCAACTTTTAAAAGATGTTTGAATGGTGATATACACAGTGATAGATGTTAAGGACTAACGTTTATAATAAATACATTTGTATTGATTTTAAGATATTTTCATACGTATTGGGATCATTTGTATTAATGTGGACCGGAGGGAGAGGGTGAAGAGCATAAGTTTCACTTTCCTTTTTTATTTCAATTC
>NW_011352745.1:0-1542 GCF_000735185.1 Notothenia coriiceps
TAGAATCCTCCTTCTGTTTGTTCCTTAGTTTAGCCTGCGCCCTTTTGGCCCCTTTTGTTTGTTCCCGGCAGTTTGCTTGCCTTTTTGTTTAACTTGTGTGTAAATAAATACTTGTAACTTTACCAATTCCAACTGGTGTATGTCACTTTGCTCTACCCTAGAAGGGGGACGTAACAAGTATACTCAAGCACAAACTTGGTTACATTACACCACTGAACATGACATTCAATAAGTGGGGAGTGGAATGCTTGAAACGTCTTGCTCTCAACAAGCTCCATTTTGGCTGCAAAACAGAAATCACATCCAGGACTGAATGTGGTTTCTTTGGTAATATTCTCAATAAAATGTGTTAGTTCATGAGGGAACTTTGTGCGAGTGAATGTTAGTCCAGGTAAAGAAATTAAATATAAATCAATGTATTTTTAAGACATATTGCCCCAGGTGCAAAAGAAAGGTTCTTTTTGATGAGTTATACATAATTTAGTTGGTATTTCACAACAAATATACATAACAAAGTTGTTGAATTTGAGTATTAATATAAAGTTCATTATCACTCTTAACGTCAACATTCTTACCAAAGTTGCCTTCAATACAAATCCAGCACAGCTGTTCCTGGGGTTTAATAATCACTGAAGACTGACTGAAGCCCGTCCAATCAGGACACTTCACACATTTCAACTCAGCAGGTACCTCAGCCGAACTATGGGACTAACTCTTGATGAATAATCAGGCTCGGACAGTTGTTTAAATTCATGAAAATGACCTAAATAAATCCGAACAAACTATAAAAACCAAACACTAAAATATGTAACATAAACATGTGACCAAGCTGTCAAGCTGTTGTGTGTTTTAGTCAGCAAACTTAAATGAAAAAAAGCCATGGTTCATTTGAAATACCAACAACTGAACAATAAACCACAATAAACTGGGACAAGAGGTTTAGTGTTATTCAAATTGATGTCCTAAAAATCCCTTCCAATAAAACTAAACTGCATTTGGAATTGGAGACAAACTCATTTTGTCCCTGATACTCACGTTTATGTTTCTATTGTTTATACATTTGGGAAATCTCAGTGAAATCTGCAGCAGGAGAAGATACTCGATACAACAAAACACAGAAGTACAATCAGACACCATCAGAAACAAACAAATACATCTCTATACAGTTTCAAATACACACATCAAATACAAAAGGAGAATATGCCATAAACAGTATGGAGAGCTACCATTTTAGGCAAGTAGATGTAATCCAAGACTCTCGATAATTGTTGCTTATCTGCCAAAAAGGCCCTCGGAGATATAGCAGCATTTAGCTCGTAATCATCCGCCTAACTTCTAGAGAGAAATTAAATGTAACTCCACTAGGATAATGTAAATGTATTTAATGTCATTTACAGAGCTGTGAAGTCTCACGCATTTCACACGCTCACACGCCACACCCTGTATTTCACACGCAGAGATTTCTTTCCAGGGTACCGCCCACCAAGTCGCGCCGCAATCTTGTAAACAAATTAGGCTTGTTTGCATTCATTCCACTAGCCA
>NW_011352746.1:0-3426 GCF_000735185.1 Notothenia coriiceps
GTGATGGATTGAAAAATCAGACACAATTGTAGAACCATTTCTGGCTATATTACGTAGGCTACATCCATGTAAATAATTCATTACCCAGCATGCATCATCTGAACTTCAAATAAGAGAAAAAAACTAACTAACTAACTGTCACCGAGGCCTATCACAGAGTATGAAAATTACAATTTTGTAATTTTTTATAAACTATATATAAAGAGCATAATGTATTGCAGTGACGTCTCGCACCATACGCTTCAGCTGAGAACGGAATGCGCTCGTTGAATTTGTAGTACCCCTCACTGCAGTGCGCAGTACCACAGGCCCCTCCTTCTCAACCTTTGAGCACGTGACGGGACGCCCCTCCTTCTCAACCTTTGAGACACGTGACGGGACGCCCCTCCTTCTCAACCTTTGAGGCACGTGACGTCCCGACTTCCGTGTTGTGTACTTACCCAGTCACAAAAGTAACATATTATATCTTATATTATTAATATATATATAATTCTGATGTCTGTGGTTATTTAAACATTCCCTGATAAACGTTATTTCAGCGTCAATAAATGAGTGTTAATCCCAGTGTGTTTAGTGTGCAACATCACATGTCATTTCACCTTCAATTCACGGTTTTCAAAACGTTAGCCACATGCTAATGCTAACCGGAAATGAAGAATTTTCAGAATAAAAGTGTTAAATTAATAGTTAGTGTGAACTTCCGGTTTTTTCAGAATAAAACTGCTTTATATTAAAACCCTGTATTTAATTTAAATTACGTCATATCAACATTGATTTTAATTTCTTACAGTAGGAGAGGTTTTGGGGTTTAGGTTTGGGAGGGAGGAAGGAAGATTAGGATTAGGTAAAAAGGTAGCGGTTAGGGTTAGGATGGGGGGAAGGGAAGGGTTAGATTGAAGGGAGGGAAGAGAACTGCTACCCCGGAAACAGGATGCAACGCATCATCAGTGAAGCTCGTCACGTGCCTCAAAGGTTGAGAAGGAGGGGCGATCTTGAGGTTGAGAAGGAGGGGCGTGTGGTACTGCGCACTGCAGTGAGGGGCTTCTCCTGCGCACTGCAGTGAGGGGCTTCTCGGCCCACAAGGGGGTGTTGAAGGGGCGCTGGTCCCTCTCGGCTCCCCCCTAGAACCGCCCATGCACCCTGTTGTAAACGATGTTGTCTGTATATAATATTATACATATGATGTTTATTATTTCTTGAAAATATTTGCAAGAAAATGGCTGTGGTAAGAGCGCGTCCCGGGGGCGTTCCTTCTGTACGTCAGGAACCGCCGCGGGCACGCAGCGCGCTCCCTCGTGTGTGTTTGTAATAGACAACCGACTCTAAACTGCTGGTTTGTTTCTTGTGTGCCACAAAGAAGCACAATGCTCCGCACCGTGATTTCTCGAGCCCTTCCTAGACTGAGTCGGCCCGCGGTGTGTCACTTCACTGCGGCCGCCATCCCTGCACCCAACACCCAGCCTGAGGTCCACTACAACAAGGTAACAACGATAGCCTATACTGCCAGTACTTTGACTCAGCTGGACTTTGGTCAGCTGCAAAACCAACAAGTGCTTGTTAATGCAGAACTGTAGCAGTGGGGAGTTATTGGTCACTGCAGTTTTGGTGCTCATTTGTGATTTTATGTCGGGAAACGTGCAACGAGCTGAGGTCCAGGATCCAGACTCACTAACTGAAACTTCCTGCTATGATCAATGGGCTGCCGAACTACTGACAAGTTCAAATGTAGGCCACTGGGAGATAAGTTTCACATGGGGAGGTTATATAAGGATTAACAGTAAGACCTCGTGCTATGAAAACGTGTGTACTGTCCACTTCTGTTTGCAGACTTTGCTCTTCTGACTCCTGCCTGTATAATTCTGGCCATGCAAGTTGACTTCTCTATGTAATCTAAATTATTTTCTTCCCTATCACACACATTCATTATTTCATACGGGTTAGGGTTGATCTGCTGGCCACAGAGCAGCCCCTGGACCAGCTGGAGGGTCAGATCCAAAATCCCTGCAGATTTGCAAATATACAAAGAGATACCTGTCTGCTGAGACTGTTAGTTGATGCATTGTTTCCAGCAGGTGTGTGGATAAAAACAACCCTGTTACTGGAAAAAGATAAGGGTTGGGTGTCATTGCCAAGTATTTCCTTTGTCCTTTATGAGATATGGAGACATTCTTTTTTGTTTTGACAATGCCTTTTTGTCATATTCCCCCACCCCTGAAATAAGGTCATATGAGGTCATGTGAGCCATGTGCATATTTTGTCAGATTGGGTGTAATTGACCGTTTGTCGGTATGTAGTGGCAGTTTCTGGCATTATTATTTGGTTACACCCAGAGCCAGTCTAATCTCTATCATAATCCAAACAAAAAAGATTCCTCATACCTCAGCCCATATAAAATGTTTGAGGAGTGGCATACATGGCAGATTGGTGCTTCCAAGAAAATTGCATTTACTTTATTGCTCCACCTGTAGAGACTGTGACATGAAACAGACTAAAGTGTTTGAAACCAGATCTGTCATTTTTTTATTTCAGTTTTACAATGACTTTGGTTAGAGCTCTGCCTATTAAAATCATCAATTTGAATGTTTCAGCTGTTCATCAACAACCAGTGGCACGATGCAGTGAGTGGGAAGACCTTCCCCACCATCAACCCAGCGACTGGGGAAGTGATCTGTCAGGTGGCAGAGGCTGATGCGGTAAGAGACATACAGACTGTGTGAAAACATTAATTTCTGTCCCAGTAAAGGGGGAGCTTTGACTGGAACGGGAAAATAACATTTAAAGGTCCCATGTCATGCTTTTCCGGTTATTACCCGTCCCCTTGTGTGTTATGAAGGTTTTTCTGCATGTAAACGGTCTGCAGAGTCAAAAACCCTCAAAGTACACCCTGTAGCGAGTAATACTCTAACACAGAAAATACCTGTCCATGCTGCCCCAGAACGCCTCGTTTGAGATTTTTATTTTTCCATTGTTTTCTTCCTATAGTGCAGTCAGTACAGTGACGTATTGGGTATAGTGACGTAACGTCTCCGCAGATTGGTCCATTGGTCACACACACACACACACACTCAATATTTTCTCAGCTGCAGCTCCGCGGATTTCTCAGCCTGAACTCAGCCTGAATTCAGCCTGAACTCAGCCTGAGACGGCGAGACGCGGCAGGGCTCGGCCTGGGCTCGTTCTGAGCACACACACAACTTCAAAGTGTGTGTGCTCAGACTGAGTTCAGGTGAGTTTTGCGGTGTATCGCTGTCTCGCAGACCCCATGCAGCAACCAGGAAACGAGTCCAGTAATCCAGCTCACACTGTCCGCAGCAGCGAGCCCCGCAACGTGCCGCCAACACGGCACCCAGACCCCACGCAGCATTCTCATCTGTTTGTCATTACTGGTGTCCTTTCCTGATTGCTAACAAATGCCATTGTAACACA
>NW_011352747.1:0-1219 GCF_000735185.1 Notothenia coriiceps
TATGACTGGATTTGGAGCATCTAAAAGTGTGTACTGTGTGTGTGTGTGTGTGTGTGTGTGTGTGTGTGTGTGTGTGTGTGTGCGCGTGCTGCGTGCGTGAGTGCGTGCGTGCGTGCGTGGCCAACAAACCACAGAGGGACTTCATTAGTGCATTAAACGTGTTGTTTGTGCCACCGTCTTGTTGCTCTGGACAACCTTGAGCGTTAGAGCTGGTTAAAAATAGACTGAGTGTTAACACAAGCTATCAAAGTACTTCAATGTCAGATAAGGAGATGCTTCAGGTAAGCTAATGTTACTTAAAACAGAAACATCTTCCAGGACCTTGATGAAGAAAAGTTGCATTTGGCACACACTGGTGATTTATGTTTTATCTATACAGCCGTGATAATTGAACTCCTCCTAAATGGGTGCTTTGGATTTTTGAAATTCTGTGTATCCTTCCACTCTCAATGTAAGACAGAAAAACACACTAGAAAGTGCCCTTCCTTTTAGTACAGTCATCAATCCCACCAATATTCTCCCTGTTCCTAACCCCCTCTCCCTCTTGCACCCAAAGGCAAGGCTATATAAACAGCAGTCAATGCTAGGGCTCTCCAGAGGAAAGTGTAAGAACAGGAAAACACTTCATCAGGCATCATAGTCTGCATGCACTCCCACAAACTGCCAAAGCTAAAATCACACTCATGTAGAAAGCTGATGACTCAAAAATATTAGATTAATAAGACAAAAAGCACACATTAGAAACACACATTTTTGGAATAACCAGCCCACAAAAACAAGGAGGGTGAACGGCTGCCGGATGGATCAGTGAGAAAGAATCTGTTATCTTGTTGCTTATTCAGTTGCTCTTTTTCCATTTTTTCATCATCCGTTTCTTTATTTCTTTTACTTTTTTTCTCTCCCCCTTACTGTCATTATATTTTTCCTGGCAGAGTTGCGTCTCTCTGTGAATATGTGTGCTTAAATGTCAGGTTTTAGATATTGTTCCTTCTACGTTAGTTTGAATATTTTCCAAGACCAGATTTCTTGTTGATTTGGGTTTTTCTGTCTGAAACAGAAGGCAGCCAAAAGAACTGCAGGCTTTTTGGCACCGCTTTTACCCACACACACACACACACACACACACACACACACACACACACACACTCACACACACTCTCTCTCTCTCTCTCTCTCTCTCTCTCTCTCTCTCTCTCTCTCTCTCTCTCTCTCTCTCTCT
>NW_011352748.1:0-2790 GCF_000735185.1 Notothenia coriiceps
AGTACTTTTCATTTGTTTAAACTTGACTACTTTAGTTGTAATAATACATTTTATTTATCAAAGACACTTTACAGAGTGTCGAAAGGAGCCAGTTGAGGTGGTTCGGGCACCTAGTTAGGATGCCACCTGGGCGCCTCCCTAGGGAGGTGTTCCAGGCACGTCCAGCTGGGAAGAGACCGAGGGGTAGACCTAGGACCAGGTGGAGGGATTATATCTCTTAGCTCTGGGAGCGCCTTGGGATCCCCCAGTCAGAGCTGGTAGATGTGGCCAGGGGAAGGAACGTTTGGGGCTCTCTGCTGGAACTGCTACCTCCAGAGACCTGACCACGGATAAGCGGGAGAAGATGGATGGATGGATGGTTACAGAGAAACAAGCTATACGCCGTGATATCATTATTTCAAAGCCGTTACATTGTGCAATCAATATTAACTTCGCTGTGATAAGTTAAAGAAACCAGAGCTCTGATTGGTTAGCTGGCCGGCTCTGTTGTGATTGGTCAACCAGCTTAGAGATGTCCCGCCCCTTAGCCTATCACTTACAATGTGTTGGAGCGTTAGCCAATAGGAGCGTGAGTGTTAAATTGATGTCAAGATATTAAAAAAAGGAGTCCAATGGAGCGATTTGGGGGGTTATGGGGGGGGGAGGGGAGTTGTAATTCCACGGTTTTGGCTATTATGTAAAATTGATTCCACAGACCTGTAAAGTTCCCAGGGCTCGAATACAAACAGAGGACATGACATCAAAGGCATTCTGTTAATTGTGCACCACTGTATAAATGTACAGTGTATTTTAGGGAAATGTGATTCTACTTCTTTAAATAAAAGCAGAAATAGATGTAGTTGCTACACCACAAGAACATCCCAAAACTAGCAAGACAAAAACCTCTTGTGATGATCAAAGAGTAGAAGTAATTATCATTACCAGTGTAATAACAAATGGCTCTGGTGATGAGGAAGGCTGCTTATAATCTGAATGGTCTCAGAGAAAGTCAGGGGTTTGTTTTTTTGGTATGCCCTACCTCGCATCAAAAATAGATGAAACCCGGCAATCTTTAAGAGTAATTGGTTCCCTGGTGACCGCCTTTGCACTGGCTTTAAATTCCATCAAAAATAAAAGGCAAGCAGACACCATAGCAGGCTTTAAGACACAGATAATAAAAAGAATAGTGGATGTGTGCATGCTCTCATGTTTGCTAAATGAAATCAGCTGCACTGAGGTCGCTTTGCACAAATTTCAGCAAATTCGTTTTTCTTTCTCAAACAATTAAACGGCTCATTTTACTGCTTATGTGTGCATGAGCCATTTTACTACACAAAATAGGTCAGAGAAATCAATCAGGTGCTGCACGTCTCGTGGTTTTAATTACTCTGACAGACAGCGGTGCAAATCAGCAACGCTCTCGCAGGAAAGCGCACGCACGCTGACAAATGGCATCAGCAGTAATTGCCTCCAAATGAGCAAATGAATGGACACGAGCATCAATATCAGCGCCGGAGAAATATTAACGACTACAAAGCAGAATATGGAAGGAGTGTTTGCTGTGATTTTGCAAAAACAATGAGTGTTTGTGTGAGATAACTAAGAAAGATCTGTTTCTTAAACTATAATCACTGGTGCTGCAGAAACACTTTCATTAGAGGGCGGTTTATTAACAAGCTGACGTTAATGATCTGTTAGCACATTTAGATGCTTCCTGTTCCTACAAGAGCACGTTAAGACCAACTCAGGCCCTTCTTTATTGGCTTAATATGCTTTATTTGACAAATCCATAAACACACATGCTGCATTAGGGGATAATGGTGCGTTTCAGTTTACTGGGTAGTGGGAATATCCGAGCTCTTATTTGAAAATGTTGGATTTCCTACTTAGAAACTCGAAGATCAGTCGCCATACCCGAGATCATCGCTCAAAACAGAGTATCCGCATATAATTATTAAGAGAACACTTTGATTATATAACGTGTTTTCAGCCCTTCTGTGTTATTTGTGTCGCAATAAATCAACTTGATATGCACTGCTCATCTTCTATCTGTGGATATGTTGCTGCCCTGTTCACAAAATACTAAATAAAGCGTAGTTATCGACCTGTATTGCTAACAAAGGTTAACCCCGAGGTGCCTGCAAAAGCTGGAAACAAGACCAACAACTTTCCCGCTCCGTCAACTCGGATGCGACATCACTCTCAGTTTAGACCTTCAACTTCCAATGTAAAGGCACATTTCCACTACAGTGCGGAGCGCAGTTTAAGCGTGCCGTTTTTGGTTGCGTTTCCACTTGGCGTAGTACCGGCTAGCGGGTACTATTTCACAGTTTTTCTGGCCCCATAAAATCGAGGTTCTTAGCGGGCCAACAACCGGGCTGAGTCGGGCTGAGTATGCTAAACTAGAGAGAGAATCGCTGGCAAGGGGGCTACAATGAACATATTTGACCGTGATTTAATTGTAATACACGTTTCTAAATGATGCCGAAGTAACAACATACTGATACCGGTTAGTAAAAACCATGAATTAATGCTTTGACAAGTCTGCAGACAGACGGCAGGCGGAACACCTTTTAAAATGTGTGTTTTCTGAATGGAGACCAGCTAAGCTAACGCAGTATATGCTCCGACCGTCCACACTCACAACAACGGCCTACAGACATAAATAAACCAGCGACTGTATTCTCCATGACACAGACAGTCTGTGGTTTGGACTTGTTTAACTTTTGTCTAGTTTCTGAACAGATATGAGGAGCTGTGATCTGTGAGCTCTGAGCTCTGAGTGCTAACAGCTAACGGCTGATATTTTGG
>NW_011352749.1:0-3639 GCF_000735185.1 Notothenia coriiceps
AGAGCGAGTACAAGATGGAGATCGATGACCTCAGCAGCAACATGGAGTCTGTTGCCAAATCAAAGGTAAAGTTAAACAAATTCACTTGCAACAAAAATTGCTTAGTAAAATATCTGCCTTAATTGGCTTTTACCAATTGACATTACATTAGATTAACAACATGTTTGTCAATTTCAGGTCAATCTGGAGAAAATGTGTCGTACTCTTGAGGATCAACTGAGTGAGATGAAGACTAAAAATGAAGAACATGTGCGACAGCTCAACGACATTGGGGTTCAAAGGGCGAGACTGCTAACTGAGAATGGTAATACAAAAAAATATATACATACTATTGTTGTACCGATCCTTACTTTACATTTCCAATTCAATATTCATACATATTTGCATTTAGATTAGTTCTAAATTCTTTGTATTTCCTTAGGTGAATACAGTCGCCAGATGGAGGAGAAAGATGCCCTGATCTCTCAACTGACAAGGAGCAAGCAGGCTTTTACCCAGCAGGTTGAGGAGTTCAAGAGGCACATTGAGGAGGAAGTTAAAGTAGGTGACCATTAAATCGTAACACAATCCCAGAACTGCAGTGTTAAATGATTCATTTTAGCTGACAAATGATGTCAATGTTATTCTTAATTAGGCCAAGAACGCCCTGGCTCATGCTGTTCAGTCGGCCCGTCATGACTGCGACCTGCTCAGAGAGCAGTACGAGGAGGAGCAGGAGGCCAAGTCTGAGCTGCAGCGCGCAATGTCTAAGGCCAACAGCGAGGTGGCTCAGTGGGAGAGCCAAATACGAGACTGACGCCATTCAGCGCACTGAGGAGCTGGAGGAGTCTAAGTAAGTCCATACGATTTAACTAGATCCAACCTCCACTTTTGAGTATGACTTATGCTAAACTGAAAGTTTGTGAATCAAATAATCTTAACAGGAAAAAGCTTGCCCAGCGTCTTCAGGATGCAGAGGAATCTATCGAGGCTGTGAATGCGAAATGTGCCTCTCTGGAAAAGACAAAACAGAGACTGCTTGCTGAAGTGGAGGACCTGATGATAGATGTGGAGAGAGCTAATGCTCTGGCTGCTAACCTCGACAAGAAGCAAAGAAACTTTGACAAGGTCAGATGTTTTGCTAAATATAAATGGTTTTGTTTTTTGGACAATGTGAGGTCGCAAAAGAAAAACTAAATTGTTTGTTGTGCTTTCAGGTTCTTGCAGAGTGGAAGCAGAAGTTTGAGGAGAGCCAGGCTGAGCTGGAGGGGTCTCAGAAGGAGGCTCGGTCATTGAGCACAGAGATGTTCAAACTGAAAAACTCCTATGAAGAAGCTTTAGACCACCTGGAGACCCTGAAGAGAGAGAACAAAAACCTGCAACGTAAGACAACTCATTCAGCTTCCTCATCAGTATGCACTCCAAACACCAAGTCAATGTGTCTGAAGTATGTTTTTTATTTTACATTTGTACATATCATGTACAATTTAAAAATGTATACCGTATAATTCTGCTCAAACAGAGGAGATCTCAGATTTGAGTGAACAAATTGGTGAGACTGGAAAGACAATCCATGAGCTTGAGAAGGGAAAGAAGACAGTGGAAAGCGAGAAAACTGAGATCCAGACAGCTCTGGAGGAGGCAGAGGTAAATATGAATATATAAAAATGATATATGATATTATATTAAATGTTTTAGAGCACACTAAGAATCATAGTGTATAGGGTTTGGACTTGTTTTTCCTTTACTAGACTAACTCTCAGGTTCTGTCCTATAAATACACTGTTCTGTGCTACTTGATAAAACTCACACTTTTTTACAGGCTACATTGGAGCATGAGGAATCCAAGATTATGCGTGTTCAGCTTGAACTTACCCAAATCAAGGGTGAAGTTGACAGAAAAATCGCAGAGAAAGACGAGGAGATTGAGCAGATCAAGAGGAACAGCCAGAGAGTGATTGAGTCCATGCAGAGTAATTTGGATTCTGAAGTCAGGCAAGGCACACATGCCCTGAGAATCAAGAAGAAGATGGAGGGAGACCTCAATGAGATGGAGATTCAGCTGAGCCACGCAAACCGCCAGGCATCTGAGGCCCAGAAACAGCTGAGAAACGTTCAGGGACAGCTAAAGGTATGGTGGTTCATTTAACTAAAATAATGTATTGTTTTACTTCTTTAAGAATGCATGGCACATGTTTTTTTAATGTATTATTCCTTAAAGGATTCACTACTGCACCTTGATGAGGCCTTAAGAGGTCAAGAAGACATGAAGGAGCAGGTTGCCATGGTGGAACGCAGGAACAACCTGATGGTGGCTGAGATCGAGGAGCTGAGAGCAGCACTGGAGCAGACGGAGAGGTGCCGCAAAGTGGCTGAACAGGAGCTGGTTGATGCCAGCGAGCGAGTGGGACTGCTGCACTCTCAGGTAATCAAAGACAATGATATGTGAAACTCACAACTGAAATGACAGTATGCAGTCTAATCCTAACTATTGTTTATTTAGAATACCAGTCTCATTAACACCAAGAAGAAGTTGGAGACTGACCTTGTCCAAATCCAAGGTGAGGTGGAAGACTCTGTCCAGGAAGCAAGAAATGCTGAAGAAAAGGCCAAGAAGGCCATCACTGATGTGAGTCATCTTTACATTCCTCAATGTAAACTGAAACCACATTCTAGCGAATAATAAGTCAGTGTATAGCATTGTTTATTAGGCCCTTTCTCTATCATATCTAGAGTAAGGGCAGTTGAAACACTAGACTGCAATAGGCTAATATGCAATCTGAAATTCAAAAACATTTCAGGCCGCCATGATGGCAGAAGAGCTGAAGAAGGAGCAGGACACCAGCTCTCATTTGGAGAGGATGAAGAAGAACCTGGAGGTGACAGTGAAGGACCTGCAGATCCGCCTGGATGAAGCCGAGAATCTGGCCATGAAGGGCGGCAAGAAGCAGCTCCAGAAACTGGAGGCTAGAGTAAAGACATATGATCTGGTTTAAACTTTTGCTTTTATATTAAAATCTTGTGCTTCAAGTAACAGCATATAATGTTAATATTTCAGGTGCGTGAGCTTGAGACTGAAGTGGAAGCCGAGCAGAGGCGAGGAGCAGATGCTATCAAAGGTGTTCGTAAATATGAGAGAAGAGTGAAGGAGCTCACTTATCAGGTAGGAATACGTTGTTCTTCTAATGATTGCTACATCCATCTGAAAAAGTTGCAAATTATTTAATTTCAATCATGTATTCATGTGAACCACAGACAGAGGAGGACAAGAAGAATGTCACCAGACTTCAGGATCTGGTGGACAAGCTGCAGCTCAAAGTGAAGGCCTACAAGAGGCAGTCTGAGGAAGCTGTGAGTCAGAAACAATTACTCTGCATCATCTCATATAAAGCTTAACGCCTTTCCCATCTGGAAACAAAAGAATACAACAACACTTTTTAAGTTAGCAATGATGAAGGATACTGAATCGTGTTGAATTTCCTCACAGGAGGAGCAGGCCAACACCCACCTGAGCAGGTACAGGAAGGTGCAGCATGAGATGGAGGAATCCCAGGAGCGCGCTGACATCGCAGAGTCTCAGGTCAACAAGCTGAGGGCAAAGAGTCGGGAGATTGGCAAAGTAAATGAAACACAAAACTCAGGCAGCAACACTTTGTAGAA
>NW_011352750.1:0-15383 GCF_000735185.1 Notothenia coriiceps
GGCAACACTACGATATTTAGCAACAGGGAAAATGCAACTGTGCAATGCCGACGATTTAGGAATATCGCAACCATCAGTCAGCTGTGCCATAAACCAAACCATCAACGCGCTCTCTAGACCACATATCATCCAACAGTTTATCCGGTTTCCTTTGGACAATCAACAACTACACAGGATCAAAGCCAACTTCATGGCAATTGCAGGTATGCCCGGTGCGGTCGGTGCTATTGACGGGACGCACATAAAAATAATTGCGCCCTCAGAAGATGAGGACGTGTTCGTCAATAGAAAGAAAGTACATTCCATCAACACGCAGATTGTTTTCATTCATCATGATAGGGGGACTTGAACGGCGGTATGGGCTGTTATTGAAAGTGTTTAAGTGCTGGAAATATGCTCATTGGATAATAGTTTGCGGGGTGCTTTTAATTGCCTCCTTGATTTAATGCAATTTACGTATTTTTATTGTTTGCTCTCTCTCTTTAACGTGCATAAACAACGTCATTATCGTGGTCTGCACAAACTTTTCATCATGCGTGTATTCTGCTAACTGCACTGTCCATAACTATTTGATAGGAATACATTTCTAGCCTAGGCTATTTCCTTTTGTTTTAGTGGGCTCGTTTGTGGGATGTTGCGGATGAGTTTCACTGAGACCGCCTGCTCTGAACAACCAATCACCGTACTGACCGCTTCTAAACTCATGCACGAGAATCGACGTAATCCATAGCAACGGCGCGTCACTCTTAGTTCACTCTTAGTGATTTATCCTTAGTATGAGTAGGTCTCAGCGGCTTTGTGAATAACTTTTAAGAAAAAACTCCTACGTAAAATGTTTTAGCGCGAGTTAGGAGCACTCCTAGCGGTAAGATAAAATGCTTTGTGAATACGGCCCCAGATTTCCATAACCTAAATAAATAACCACGATGATTTACAGTAAGCAATCCACTGAGAGAACGGCTAAGAAGATCCTTATCTTGATCACCCAACCCATTGTTTTGGCAGGCTAAGGCCAACTTCACTGATTGACAGCGTAACACTGCTAACAAATACCTAAACAGCAAGGCAGAATTAGGCTGAGTAACATAAGCTTCATATTAAACCAACTAGTCATGGCCAGAAAGGAACCTTCATTATGTCTGACGGGAACACTGCAAGGTGACAGTATCAGCTTCAGTTTAGGTCTGGCGACACATTTGGATTTAGTATTAGCCTAACTTTGGGTCCTAATCTGGTCCGAGCACCAGAGAGAGAGAGAGAGAGAGAGAGAGAAAGTGATGGAGAGAGCATTCCAGAGAACAGAGGGTTCCTGTATTGTGCTGGCCTGAGGCCCGATGTGCCTGTCCTCACCTCTCTGCTCAACCAGCCCAGTGTGTGTACGTGTGTTAAAGTCAGCTTTGACCCCATCGCCATAGCAATGTGACCTCATACCTGTAGTAAATCCTATCTAAAGGTCAGTGCAAAAGCACCAGGGGGTTTACATACTATCTATAGGTATATTTGAACTATTGACATGAACCACATGCACTTGCAGCTAATTACTTAAAATGAGTTTCCAGCTGCTGTGCTGGTAGAGCAATATTAAGAAAAAAATGGAACTCCCTCTATAATTCAGTAAGGTTATTTATTAAGCTAGGCTAAAGTCAAGTCTTAACCTGTGAGTAACATATCAGCCCCTAATAGTTTTGCCGCTATTCAACATAAGAGAAACCCCACCCTTTTAGATTAAACTCTTCCCAGGCACAGTCCTCATGATATGGCATGCAGAAGCACTATACAACACTACACTGGAACAAATACACATTTTCCACAGAATAGACTTTGATGGGAAAATGTTAACACTTTCAGGCAAACAACAGCACAATGCTTAACAGGTTTGTCGTGTGACGAACCCGGGTTAAGAGATATTCTGGGAGTAGTTAGAGTTGAACGTTTTGAAAAGGGCAAGCCTCGGCTCATAGACAAGCTTACCTCCCTATTTCAGAGAAGCGTATGTTTTCTGATAACCAGTGGTCTAAAGTTGGTAAGTACATGCATTGAAATACTCTTAAGTACAATTTTGAGAGATTTGTACTTTACTGAAGTATTTACATTTTGTTCTACTTTGTACTTCTACTCCACTACAATTCAGAGTTAAAAAGTGTAATTTTCTAACACTTAAATCAGACTTTAGTTCCACCTGGAGTAAATTCACAAGCTACCCTGCAGTATACAAAGTCCTTCAAACTAGCTGCACCTTTACCAGCTTTGAGAACACTTTCATGATCAATCATTATAAAACATATCATATATATTATTCTGAAATGGACCAATCTGCACAATGACTACTTTTACTATTGTGATGCCAATACTTTTGTACTTTTTACTTAGGTAACATTTTGCATGCAGGACTTTTACTTTTAACAGAGTCTGTATTCACTCTGGTACTTTTACTTAAGTACAACATCTGAGTACTTCTCCCACCTCTGTTGATAACCAGAAAACATTTTATTATTTGTAGCTTCTGCTTGTCCTGGCACAGACTTTATACATCAGGCAGGAATTGGTTACTTTTTTCAAGAAAACTAGCATACCACGATAGCAACGTAACTGTAGTAGGTGTACAGAAAGTGTGGCGAAACGTAACGTTATGACAATTAACATTAGCCAAGGCTACGTTATTAAAATTGTCCGTTAACTTCACTTTAACCTAGGAAGGATAAACGCTGTTGTTATAATTCTGAAAAATTAAATGTAAAGTTATTTGGTATAACATTATAAATGAAGGTTACTTATTGTGTTTGACAGGGCGTTGTGGCTGCTAGTTAAGCGAGCAACGTAAAATGAGTGTTTTGGTTAGCCAGTTTCACTATCAGAGTACCCCAGAAGTAGCTGAGACATGGGCTAATAAAAAGCTTCATTTTCTGTAGAAATGTAGTTTATTTAGTTGGTACTATCCTTTGTCATCAGTTTAGAGACTAAACACTCTAAAAATAATAACTTTATTTAGTAAGTGGCTGGTTTATATTATTTAACTTTATCGTGCTAATGTTAGCAGCTAACTAGCTAGCCTGCTGCTTCCTGCAGCACCTGTTGATAACAAAGCCGCCTCAGACAGAAAACACTGCAATACTCACTGTGTTTCTGAGCCGTCCACGTTCTTCTTTAGCTGCTATATCCAAAGGGGAAGTCGTTAAAAATTGTTAGTTTTTATTGCAACCTTCGTTAGTTCGGGTTTTATTGTTCTGCACCACAGTTTCACTCTAACATACTGGTTGCTTGTTGTGCTGCAGCGATAGTACCTTCTCTCCTCCTTCTCACTGTCATTCCCAACTCCAAAAGGGGGAGGAGACAACATTCCAACTACGTAAAACAATGATGCTGATTGGACACAGCGATGAGAGGAATATTGTCTAAACCAATCAAACACGTTGCTACATTGGTGGGATATATCATGTGAAAACTACTTTGGAAATATTACTACTGATTATTTAGTATTAATAATTGACCAAGATTAACAACTAACGTGAGCATAAACCAACAAAAAAAGCAACTGAAATGAATAGCATGAATGAATAATGAATATTGCTTTTAGGTTACATTACATCTTTATGAATGTTTAATTGAGTATACCCTCATGCAAGGATATGTGCACAGTAGCCTACTGACTGCCGATAGATGTTTTGTTTGACCTAACTACTCCCTAATTTCATGAAAATGCATTTTACACAGCATTTACAACAAATACAAATGTATATATAGTTTTCAAAATGTCGGTATTCACTGGATCATATGTCCATGAGATTAGATCATAAAGTTGAGCTAACCTGAAATACTGATCTGCATATGAATACGTAATGATAACGAAACACTTAACCTAGGCTTTGTTGTTATGTCTGCAGAAGAATAGGCCATGGTATATTGAGTGTTTAGAGAAGGGAATCTACAGAATATACAATCAATGTTCAATTATTCAATATAGGTTGTTAGAGACATAAGTAGGGTGTAATGAACACGAAACCCATTTTTAAAGAGGACAGACATTGGCCTGTTCAAATACAACCTATGTTATGAATTTGGAAAGAGATTTACATTTCATTTTTAAATGAAGTGAAGATTATATTCACAGCAATTTACAAAATCAGAAAAAAAAATGAATGAATTACCAGCAAGTACACAAATGATTGAAAGAAAAACAAAGATTTCTTTCAAAATTGGTAATAAAAAAATTCCAAAGCAATAAATACCTATTTAATCTCATGGACTTTAGCTTGTTCTTTGATTTGAAAAAAAAAGTTTATTTATTTGGAGTGTTTTCATTTGAATGTGGGAACTACACTTCTAAATTGTTGCAAAATTATGAAAAAGACCAAAAACATATTGCAAATATATCATTCTACTCAATAATTGCGACCGTGTTTGTTTGTATGATGGAATCAAATCACAATCCTTTTTGGACCTTGTGTAGAAGGTTATATCCTAATTATCAGCAGTTAGTTAGAAACACAAAATGCCTATTAAAGATCTGAAATAACTGCAAAATAAACAAATATTTACACCTTGTATTAAAGCTTTTCCTCAACACTCAAAAAGAAAAAGACTTAAATATTTATTTTTGTAATAATAATAATAAGAAGAAGAAGAAGAAAAAAGACAACTTTCCCAGACAAGAGGTACAGAATAATCAGGATTATTTTTATTAATTCATCTTCAGTTTCAATAATATCATTACAGAAAAAAACATCCTCTTCATAATTTGTATACAGTAGTAATAGAATGCTGTGTCATTGCTTCAGTACAAGTGCTGGT
Organism: Notothenia coriiceps; assembly: GCF_000735185.1. Classification (NCBI taxonomy): domain Eukaryota; kingdom Metazoa; phylum Chordata; class Actinopteri; order Perciformes; family Nototheniidae; genus Notothenia; species Notothenia coriiceps. The sequence continues at coordinate 4,789 of NW_011352750.1, forward strand.
CATAGTTTATAGAGTGTGCAGTGTGACACTGAGTTCAGTCCAGTGTTACCAATCACTCAGTACAAAGGCAGTTTAACAAAAACCTGCTTCTTCTTACTCAAATGAATCTTCTTACTCAAATGAATCTATCTGGGTTCGATTCATCCTCCTTGGGCAGGTGTCAGGACTTGTTCTGATGCTGCGTTCGTGTAATAATGGGTTTATTTTTAAATATCAGCTGCCGAAAAAACATAATATCAATTTAAAACTTCTTTTATTTAAATTTGATGTGGTCTACCACTGTATGAATTTGCAAAATAAGTCACCCTGTTCTTCCGTTTTTTCTTATACGACATGAACCCAGCATGAGCCACTGATTGACATATGGTGCATTTGAGGTAACTGGGAATTTTCTGATATCTGAGCTAGAGGAATAAATGAGAAGACAGTGTGATACCAGAGTCTGGACTTTGATTATTTATTTTTTTCGCACCACTTGTCACATAAAGAACTGTAACATTTAGTCAGATCAGAAGTCGTGCCCAGGTGCTGCCCCCCCGTCTCACGCCTGAAATGACACCTGCCTAAAGAGGAGGACACGCCCCCTTTTTATTGGCATGCAAGTGAGAGAAGGAGGGAAGAAAAAAAGGAAGATGAGATGTTAGGAAGGACAGGGGGGAGGGGTGGAGGAAGACTGCATCAGCCTATCAAGAGAGAGGGGTCAAAGCTCAGGAGTTCTCTATGGTGCTGCATTCAGTTCACACAGGAAATATAGAAGCTTCTGATCTTGACGTCATATCTTTTGGGGTTACTGAAGATCATCAGAGGCATCTAGGAAAACATCTTGGGTTGCGGTTTAATACACTCTTTCTCTTAGGAAGGTTCCTAATAACCCGGAAGAACCTCAGTGGCAGCAATGATAAGAGCCGTTTGAATTCTCTATAGCAAAGGAGCTTCAATGCTTCCCAAAATATATATTTTTAGCTTAGGATACGCTGAACAATCCTTTGCGAAATGAGAGAAAACTAACTCACAATTCCTTGTGGTTGCAACATTTACTGTAAGGTATGGCACCATTCGACCAATCAGAAACAACCAATATTGACCGACAAACACAGATCATTTAAGTTGTAAAATACCTATGTTTTTAAGTTTGTCAAGTTAAACTAAAAAGTGAGGGTTTTTTTTTTTTTTTTTTTTTTTAAATTGGAGTTTAAACGTTGTAATGAAGTGATATATTTCTCTTTCGGCCGCGTTTAAAAGCCTGCTTGAAAAAATATGATAAAAACGGTGAGGTATCTAGATGCGTTGCTAGTCCATATATAGAAACATTTTGTAGTTTTCCCACCCTCTTAGGAACATTGTCTTTTCCTTAACCCCATGAAAGATCAAAGAAAAGTGTTTAGGAAAGACATAGGACTAGCTTCTTTTTTTTTTAAATGTTTGACCACTTTAAGTGGAAAAATAAATTAAAATAAGTACCATCATTTTGTACTGTTATTCCAATATGACCTGAATGCAGCATTTTACCTTTGACCTTGTGTATTTGTGTTGCACTGATAGGAAGAATCAGGAGAGCTAGAGGAGTTAAGGTATGGTGCATAGGTGAATGCTTGGGACTCACAGTTTGCATATGATGCATTTGAACGGTCCTTGTTAATTGGTAAACCATTGAAGTGTTTGATCAGCAGGATACAGCAGCTAACTGGCTCAAGCTAATAGTAAACTTTGATTGTGGGCTAAATATCAAACATGTTTTCTTTATTTCTCAGTGATGCTCAGACTATGTACAGTATATTGAGAGACAGCGTTAAACTGTTTGGATTATTTTGACTTTAACGAGCACCTTAACACAGTTGTGGTAGGAAAAACACTAGTTGTGTAGTTTCCGAGCACCTGAACGCGACACCCTGCTTTCAGGTGATGTCGGGTCGGAGTTTTCTCTGAGTTGGGAAAACGGTCTATCACAACTCACTCAAGCAGCACTTTCACTCATGTTGTTGTGGTTTGAAAAAGATGGAGGCGGCTGATTGGCCAAACAGAAGCCAGCCTTTGAGACTAACCGGCACATATTCATTCATCTTTGGCTATACTTAAAAAGGACATATTTTTCTCTGTAGTCAACAAATCACATGAAAAGTCCCAAACCAGTTATAAATGAATCCTATGGTGGAATATCATGTGTGCATCAAACCCATAATATATTCTTCCTGCCATGGAGCTCCTTTTTGTCCAAAATCGACAAAAAACACATCGCTGAGTCACACTTTTGAACAAGTGAAGTCCATTTGTTTTCACCTTGAACACATGGTCTATGGTTCATTTTGACTCAATCACACAGATATGATACATATTTGAATTCTCCATGGCAAAAAAGAAGTCCCCAACATGTCATGTTTGCTCAAATTCTAGAGTAGCATGTAAATAACTATTATGGTACATTTTGTTTGTTTTATGAATTTTGACTTGTATGTGTAAAGTCTCTCAGAGCACCTTAAAAAGCAATCTATAAATATAACATTATTATTATTATTATAAGTGCCAAGCTGTTTTTGTAAATGCACTATTCTGTCCCTTTAAAAAAAAATTGTTATACATTTTGGTAAATACGACCAAAGTAAAATAACGAGAGTAATAAAAAAATATGAAGCGTTCTGCTCTCTCATCTGTGTTTATTAATATGAAGTTAAAGCCAGCAGCTGGTTAGCATTAGCTTAGCATAATGACTAGAAATATGACAATTCTGGTCATTTTGATGTGATTTGTTGATAATAGAAAAACATAGAATTTCACAACAATATCCTCCAATAGTTGTAGAGATGCAAATACCACAAAGTTTTTATATTTTTTACTGCAGTTTTGTGGTGTCAACTATGATGTTGTGTAAATCAAACACCACAAGTGGTAAGGTTAGACTAATACTTTATACTGTATGTGGCTCACCTGACCTATGACAGAAGATCAGTGAAGTCATATTTCTTTTTGATCGTTTCTGTGAGTCATGAAAAGTTTTAATGTCTCAGTATGATTAAAACAAAATTAAAAACAAGTTATCATTGTATTTGTTGGCAAAAATAATGTTATATATATATACTGTACTGGCACAAACTATATCAGCAGCTTCAAAAAAAGATGTCTTTATACGCTCATATTTCTGTCAATAGTGTAGGTCGGGGGAGGCGTAGTGATACTGCAGGGAGGGGGTTTCAATATGGTGTTCTAGAAAAGAAAAGAGGGTGAGAGAAAAGGAAAAGAAGGAGGTGGAGGAAGGAGTCTCTACGTCTCTATATCTACGAGGGAAAAATATCCAACGCACAAAGCAAATGAAAAGGAGAGAAGAGGGGATGATTACTACTAAGATGATAATATTCAATCAGAACCATGATAATAATAATAATAATAATAAATAGAATATTAATTAACAATATTAATAATCATTATCATCAGGATAATAATATTACAGAATAAATCTCGTATTTTATATATATATTTTTTCTCTCCATTGAACAGTGATCTCCTCAGAGCAGACCAATGAGGTTTCAGCCTCCGCTGGCTCCGATTGGCTGTTGCATATGACATCACAGCTAATGGCGACCAGGTAGACATGCATCACTTCCTGCCCCCGCCCGTTTCCTGTCCTGACAGGAAGTCCTGGCACTGCCATGGTAATCGGTAGCGAGTGACATAGAAGTCTGGGGAGGACATTTGCTGGCGTTACAGTTGGATGAACGTTCCTAACATGCTAATATAATGCTAGTATATCGTACCTGCATCATAGCCGTCCGATGACCATGACGTCGACGACCTCTCCCTTATGCAGCTCCACATACTGCTCTGTTTTGGGAGGTAACATCAGCAGACCGTTGGCGCTACGCATGGACATTAGCCTGCTGGATACCTGGTTGCCTGGAGACGGAGAGGAGGATTATATGTGAGACTGAATGTAGGAAAGAGTGGTGCAGGAATGAGTCATTTAACCTAGAAATTAGTTAGCACTTTCAGGTTCCCTTGTGTGTTGTGTTTTTGGTTGGATGCCTGCAATATGATCTGTGGTTAACACAAGCTGATGAGTTAGCCACCCTTAGCTTAGCGATGGTGACGTGAAGTCATGCCATTGTAAGGCAGTTAGCTTAGCCCAGGGATGGGCAACTTGGATGGTGGTGGGGGCCGGACACACACACACACACACACACACACACACACACACACACACACACACACACACACACACACACACACACACACACACACACACACACACACACACACACACACGCACACATTCACACTCTTACTCTCTCACACACAGACGCACACAGACACACACACACACACTCTCTCTATCTCTCGCACACGAACACACACACACACACACACACACACACACACACACACACACACACACACACACACACACACACACACACACACACACACACACACACACACACACACACACATTATTAACACACACACATTATTAACAAATATACTAAGTCTGACATCTTCATTGACATTTTACAATCTTTCAGGGAACACCCTCTAAGAAGCTCACTAAACAAATATCAGTTCACAGAAATGTTATTTAATGTTTACAAGTGGCATGTTTGTATTGAACAGGTTATTTAACAGTGGAATACAACTATTTTAAACTATTGGAAAGCACGAAAACTGAGAAAATGCGTCGTGCATTAGATTAAAAATTACATATGATATCGGTACGCAGCTCGCGAGTAAACTAGGAGATCTAGTGACGTATCAGACTTACAATAATTACAAATAGAGCAGAGGGAGAGTGTTTGGGGGATATAACAGATACATTGTTAGAAAAATTCCAGAGTAATGGCTATTTTATGATATCATTGATATTTTTGTGCTCCAAGTGGTGCAGTCGGTCAGGCGCGCGGGTACTTATAAGAGCAGGTAACCTGCCAGAGTGATGCCGAGGGTGTGAGTCAAGCCGTCACCTGAGAGTAGAACTTTAACCTGCATTCAAAAGGAATCATGATCTGGCTTACCACTTACTGAGGAAGCAGACCCGAAAGGTGTGTTTCAGTGGAGCATTTGAGGTCATTTCCATAATCCTCCAAGGGGGGGCCAGAATATTGATGATGCACACAAGCCATATGCATGGACATCACGGGGTAATATGGTCATATGCCTTTGTTATTGCTTTGGTCCACAAAACTCGGGGAGATTCAGAGAGAGAAGAAGAAAGAGCGCAGAGGTGTGAGGCGCGTAGCTAGCGGGGTCTCGAAGGCGCGGCTGTCTTGTAAACAGGAGATCCTGGGCCAAATTCCAGCGGTGGCCTCTGTTGTTACAGGAAGAAGGGTATCTCGTTGATTATCGCAGCCTCCGAATTAGGGGGTATAGGTTATGGTTGGGCGTACAAGCGTGAGAGTGAGGCGATTCCCCTCTAATACTTGACCGTGACAGGATGCAACATACAGATCAACATATTGTTATTGGACGTTATGAATACATTATTTCACAGCCTGAAAGAACAGGGCTAGAGATAAAAGAGAAAGAAGTGAGTTTCAAAGTAAGGAGGTAGTAATAGTACAAAAGGCGCTGTGGCTTAGTGGTAAAGGCCTGGTCTCCCGGTAACAGGCAGATCGTGGTTCAAATCCAGCAGGGTGCCTCTTTGATACAGAGATTATCTCCAAATTACAGGACTAGCCTAATCAAAAGTTAGTTCAATCCCACCACAAAAGTGGCCTTCTCATTGGTCTTTCAAACCAAAGTTACGTTTATATTCCAGAGTTACGTCACCCAACTCAAATCCAATTTCCTTTTTAGAAAAAACGGGCCAAAGCTGAGTGTGTTTGATCTGTACTTTTTCAATCTGCTATGCCACTGTTGTCTTCTTGCAACACAAATGATGCGAAGGAAGGNTTGTATTGAACAGGTTATTTAACAGTGGAATACAACTATTTTAAACTATTGGAAAGCACGAAAAATGTGTGTGCATCAAGATTAACCATTAAGATGACATAAACAGACATTAGTTGTCTAACTTGAACCTAAGACCCTTGTAGCCTGCCTCTGCTGACACACAATAAGGGGAGTGTTAACACAGACACCTGTCAACTCTGTGCTGTTCCTCAGCGCCACTCCCCCTCCCTCCCGCTGAAATTATGAATGAAAAGTGTATAGTAATCATAGATAACACAGAAGGGTCCGTGACAATTTGTTTTCATTTGATTTCAAATAAACAAAGTCTTGGCTTTCAGAGTATTAAACTTGTTTCGCCAAATTCAGATGATAAATACAGCTTTTAAGCTTGTAACGGCATAATTACAAACGGTAACTTGACGTCACAGCAGGCATAACAACAGCCGGTGTTCCTTGTGAGTGTTTCCCCGGGAAACAAACACAATACACAACGCGTCACAGATTATTTCGCGGTATTTGGCTGCCGAACGAAATCATGTACGCAGCTCGCGACGTAAAAAATAAATTAATAAAATAAATTTTATTATTTTTAATTAATTACGTTGTTTATAAATTAATCTGAGGGCCCCCGGACCACCATTTGCCCATCCTTGGTTCAGCCTATAGCTGTTAGCTTCTACTTATGGTGATTGCATTAACTCTCCATAAACCATAAAAGTGGTGTTAACGATGTTATGAAGGAATTATCCTGTTGAACAAAAAGTGTAGGTATCATAAATGTGTTTACCACAGAGTTTATTTTCTGCAATATTCCAAAATCCAGAGAGAAAGGGAAAATACCATTGCTTTTGGACGAGGGAGGTCTTCCGATGCTAACTTAGGGTCGGCTAACATCCTATTAGGGCTGGGTGATATATAAAATATAAATATTTTTTTAACCAAATACGTCGCTATCGCCATGATATTGTAAGACATTTACACTTTCAGTAATGTTCTTATAAAGGCTAAGTGGCGAAAGGAAAAACAGGAAACGGGTAAAACAGTCTGGTAAAATCGCAAAATGATATCGCTCTGCTGTAATGCAATGTAATGTAAAACACATTTACGCAATCTTACTATCTCTGAACTCTAAGACAATATCGAGTCTCAAAGTATTAAGAAATGTATATATTGGCCAGCCCTTAGAAGGATATGTATCATAAAATGATACACATCCCACAGTGTTGGGTTTGGTACACCTGATGATATGGCTGTGTGTATATGTGTGCATATGGGTATCTGCGTGAGTGTGTCCTTTGCCCACCTGTGCTCTGTGCCCAGGGTAGGGGCTCCTGGTGGTGCCAGGTCAGAATACAGCGGTGGTACTCTGGTCTGGGATCCAGCTTCACATCACAGGAGAGCTGAAATACACAAACATAATGTTAACATATTTCATACAGATTTGATGTGGACCAAGAGCACAAATGAGGGTTTGAATCAAATGAAAACATTGTTGTCCAACAACAGTGCTTGCAAGTGTATCACATTGTATACATTTTGTAGGTTACTGTTAAAGGCTTTGGCTGGCTAGCGTTGGCCAATGGGTTCCGAGATGCATTTTCATTTTGGACAGAAGGTTTTCAGAGACTGAATGTCACATAATAAGGTGATAAGCATTTATGAAACTTTCGAATACTGACTATACTTCGGCTTTAAAAAGTGCAATTACTAAACTGTGCAATAATCACACCACTATGGACATCATTACTGTATTGCACTGTATATTTGGCACAATACTTTGATTTTCAGCATTAATATAATTATTCTTATTAATACAGTGTTTCCGCCAGACCAGGGCTGAGAGGGCGTCCACCCCGAGAGCGGGGGGTTTGAATTTTGACTTGTGCCGTCCCTTATAGATACTGTCTTTTTACGTTAGTGAGCTGGATCATTTGGCTCGGCTCTCTTAAAGCGCCGGCTGTTTCGGCTCCCAAACGGCTCTTCATGTTACCACAGTTTACCACGGAGCCTCAGTTTCGCCGCTGCGCTCTGGTGCTCACAGCTCACGCACGTGCTCCACTAAAACCCCCCCCGCTCATCGCGTCCAAATCGCGCACGTTCCGTGTTGTCCTGTAGCAGGCACCGTCGATGTCGGGGAAACGATCTTCAATACTCCGAAAAGAATCCCACCATACTCCTTTGCCCCTCCAACAGAGGGATGTCCTTGTCCTGTTTCCTTTTCAAGTGATAAAAACTCTCGATCTTCTCTCGAATTATTAATATTTTCGGACGCCCTCGGCTCACGTTCAGGGCGTCCCGAGCTGAATAAGGCCGTCAAATGACGGCAAGACGCCCCCCTGGCGGAAACGCTACACTCTTATTTATATTAATATAATTAAGAGTGTGTGTGTGTGTCATGTGTGAGTGTGAGTGTGAGTGTGTGTGTGTGTGTGCATTACCCTAGCTTTAATTATTGTAGGTCTAGGATCCAGAATGCCTTGCATCTTCCTCAGAGCAGGAATCACAAACAGGTTACATGTCACCACTGCAGACACTGGGTTACCTGCAAAACAACAACACTGTGTTACTAAGGCAACTGTACACAGGAAAAACATGCAAACTACAATCATCAGTCGAACGTTGATACCATTTATATTGGGGCTTAAACAATAGTGTCCATCAAAGTATTATAATAATATCTACTCAATAAAAATGTTAGAACTGTATAATGGTTTGAGTGAACTGCTGATACCTCTTTAAACTAGTGGTACATAAAGACACATCCCTGTGTGTGTATTGTACTTGTACTCACTTTAGTAAATGTGTATTATGGTCATAACTAACACAGTGGACCTTGTACAGGACAGTAACATACTTGTCGACGATTTTCAGAAAACTGCCAGTTGTCATTTGTGCAACACATCAGAGGAAGCATAAGCAAATCAGATCTCGTTGGGGGTGCATCTTATTTGCAAAGATATACAGTATGTAGGCAAATCACATTATTGCCAAACCATTGCGAAAAAGAGGCTGTGGACTACTATGGGCTTCAGTTTTCTCATCTAAAAGCTCAAATGGGTCTATTTGACTACACATGAAATACAGTGCCACACGATGAGTCTTACATTAAGTGAGACAGGGCTAACTGTACATTGCACATTAAATGCCAAGTTTGATCGTTTTAAATAAAAGAAATGTGGCACGCTCCCTTATTGCGGACACAACATGCCTTCCTTTAACAACCTTTAAATACATTATGGCAACAAAAGAGTTGTACAGAGGAACAAAGTATAAGGCTCAACTTTGTTTAACGGGAACGAGCTATCCTAGTCTTAGTTCAAGCAGTGGTGCAAGAAGTATTCTGATCCTTTACCGAGTAGAGGTACTAATACAACACTGTAAAAGTACTCTCCTGGATTGAAAATGTTACATCAGTAATTGTAAGTATAATCAGAAAAATGTTATTGTATTAAAGTACTCAATGCACAAAAAACAATATGTTTTTTGTATTAACTGTTTTTTACAGATCATATTTTATCAAATCTTTGTATGCAAACATCTTAATTTGCAAAGTCCATTCTCATTAAAGCTGTCATAGTATTTTTGACTTCTCAAAATGATCAATGACGCTGTAAATAAATAGTGGAGTAGAAGTCAAATGTTGCAGGAAATAAAGTACAATGGGGCAAAAAAAGTATTTAGTCAGCCACCAATTGTGCAAGTTCTGTAATTTCCATACTAGGTATACCTCAACTATGAGAGAAAAAATGAGAAGAAAAAAAATCCAGAAAATCACATTGTTGCTGGTATTTTGGCCCATTCCTCCATGCAGATCTCCTCTAGAGCAGTGATGTTTTGGGGCTGTCGCTGGGCAACATGGACTTTCAACTCCCTCCAAAGATTTTCTATGGGGTTGAGATCTGGAGACTGGCTAGGCCACTCCAGGACCTTGAAATGCTTCTTACGAAGCCACTCCTTCGTTGCCCGGGCGGTGTGTTTGGGATCATTGTCATGCTGAAAGACCCAGCCACGTTTCATCTTCAATGCCCTTGCTGATGGAAGGAGGTTGTCACTCAAAATCTCACGATACATGGCCCCATTCATTCTTTCCTTTACACGGATCAGTCGCCCTGCTCCCTTTGCAGAAAAACAGCCCCAAAGCATGATGTTTCCACCCCCATGTTTCACAGTAGGTATGGTGTTCCTTGGATGCAACTCAGCATTCTTTCTCCTCCAAACACATCTAGTTGAGTTTTTACCAAAAAGTTATATTTTGGTTTCATCTGACCATATGACATTCTCCCAATCCTCTTCTGGATCATCTAAATGCTCTCTAGCAAACTTCAGACGGGCCTGGACATGTACTGGCTTAAGCAGGGGGACACGTCTGGCACTGCAGGATTTGAGTCCCTGGCGGCGTAGTGTGTTACTGATGGTATTGTTACTTTGGTCCCAGCTCTCTGCAGGTCATTGACTAGGTCGGTCCCCCCGTGTGGTTCTGGGATTTTTGCTCACCGCTCTTGTGATCATTTTGACCCCACGGGGTGAGATCTTGCGTGGAGCCCCAGATCGAGGGAGATTATCAGTGGTCTTGTATGTCTTCCATTTTCTAATAATTGCTCCCACAGTTGATTTCTTCACACCAAGCTGCTTACCTATTGCAGATTCAATCTTCCCAGCCTGGTGCAGGTCTGCAATTTAGTTTCTGGTGTCCTTTGACAGCTCTTTGGTCTTGGCCATAG
>NW_011352751.1:0-206 GCF_000735185.1 Notothenia coriiceps
GAGAGGCTGAGAGACTGAGAGGCTGAGAGACTGAGAGGCAGAGAGGCTGAGAGGCTGAGAGGCTGAGAGACTGAGAGGCTAAGAGGCAGAGAGGCTGAGAGGCTGAGAGGCAGAGAGACTGAGAGGCTGAGAGGCTGAGAGACTGAGAGGCTGAGAGGCTGAGAGGCTGAGAGGCAGAGAGGCTGAGAGGCAGAGAGGCTGAGAGG
>NW_011352752.1:0-2043 GCF_000735185.1 Notothenia coriiceps
AATCGATATTTTTCTAAGACCATTTAGTGCTTCACATAATAAAATACCCAACGGCTGTAGCCTGATTATGCTTTAGGAGCAGTAGGTGTGTGTGGTACAGTGTAGGTGTGTGTTGTACAGTGCGTAGATGCGGCGGACAGACGGGTCTCAGTTGGTTTGGTATCCTATGCTTACTTTTAATACTTGTACAACTTTTGGCCCATAATTTCAATTCCCCATTTCAGCGACCAGAGAGAGGTGGGGGGTGGGGATATATCCAGTCTCTGATTGTGTTACGTTGTTATGAGAGTGCTCTCATACTTGTTTGATTCTGAAATTGTATATATTTATATAAATATATGTGTGTGTATATGTCCGCATCTGTAACCTGTTATTGTGTCATTATACCGCACTGTGAATGAATTAAAAGTAAATATATAAGTCGTCATGAACACATGACTGGCTGAACACTGAAGGCAGAATGACTCACCATCCAGTCCCTTTCTATTCCGCTCTGCTGATTGACACATTTGGACGATATCACCGTAATTTAAAGGTTTTTATTGTATCCACAGACATACATAGCCTAGGTTTAGATTAACAGTGCCAACTTACAGTTTTATTTAAGTTAGATGTGAAAATGTCAACAACTGATCTTTGATTCGATTTCAGAGCTGATGAAAAAAACGTATTCAGCATTTATTTGTCACATAAATGTGAAAAAGTGGTAGGCCAAGAACCGTTGACAGTTCAACAGTGCCGCCAGTAATTTAATGTATTTGTAAGTAACATTAATATCGGGAGTTCTGCTTGAGGCATGGTCCAACAGGAAATACACAATGACATGAAAAAGCAGAGTTGTGCTTCCTTGATGGACCATTCAGCGCTTTCTCCTCATAGAAGTTTGCGATACAAGACGAAAAAAAGCCATGCTTTAACAAATGGCTCCTTCATGGCCCGCCTATTGTTTGCCTGCATATATCCTCCTCCCTTGCCATTTGCATGACAGCCCACATTGCTCTTGCGCCGAATTCCAGGCCAAATAGGAGGAAGACTGTCCCAGCGGGAGAGCTCAACAGGTTGTAGCACCAGAAATGACAGATGGTATCATAGCGGAAAGCCATCTATCTTGCTCTACTGATCAATACGTGTAATAAGAGCGGCGATACTTCCCCCACTTTCCCCTCACAGTCTCCCTCTGATCAATGGCTCTCCAGCATGGTATTTGTTAAGCCTATGTATGTACCTGCCTAATGGTAGCACCTATTCACTCAGTTTAGAGGGATTGGTGTGAGAAACATAAAGTGCAGAGCTCTCTCAGACCGGCTGATGGACTGACAGCTGGTATCGATCTAATGATGACCGATAACCCGGCAAAACATGAAGAGTGTCAACATTTGAACCTGACAGATCAAATCACTAAACACATCTGGAGAAAGGCAGACAAGGCCTATGGAGCTTCACATGTTTACGACTCATTATACAGTACAGACATATATTCAGCCCTGCAGTGTGGCTAGAAGGGATGATGTCACACAAGTAACCTCACAGTCAAATATTAATTCCTTATCTTTTTGTAACATTTGATTGCCTCATTTTTTACAAGGAGAATGTTTTTATTCAGTCAATATTGATCTAGCTGGCTGGTCCAGGTCCTCCTCCTCCTCCTCCTCCTCCTCCTCCTCCTCCTCGTCTCTGCAATAACAGCAGCTGAAATCTCGACAAAATGAGCCATTGCCATTGTCTCATTGTCAAATAAAAAAAGAAGACAAGGCCCTAAAAACTGTTGTAGTGTTTATCTTATCTGGAAAAATCGTTTTATTTGTCAAGGACAATGCAAAAAACGATTGTATAATATCGTGATCAAGATATGTTGCATGAATCAATCCTTGTCCCTGGTTAAGCCTTCCCCTCAAAAAGGTAATATAACGTTTTTATTATAAACTATTTATATAGCACCTTTTAAAACAGAGTTACAGTGATTTCACTTCAAACAGAACACAGTTAAAAAACAAACAATACGAATAAACTAATAAAATAAATAACAAGTATTCTACGCACGGA
>NW_011352753.1:0-35969 GCF_000735185.1 Notothenia coriiceps
CAAATCCCGTTTATGCAAATCTGACAGCACAAGCTAGCCAATCAAACCGCTTGCAAGCTGGGAGAGACATACCGCAGTTCATTTCCTATATTCCTGAAAATGGAGGAGAAATTAGTTATTGCTGTAGCAAATCACCCGGTTCTTTATGACCAGTCGCTAATAACTTACCGGGATACAAACCGGAGGAACCAGGCATGGAGGGAGGTGGCAGAGACAGTGGGTGAAACTGGTAGGTTTTCGCCTGTTTGGGGATTTTATATCCAGTGTACTTCGTTTTAACATTGCTATTGCTTTGTATGTCGGGGCAGGAGATTCATGTGATTGGTTGTTGGTCGCGTTGCTCGCAAAAAATCCCCAAGCTTTCAGATACGCCCACCTCCAAGATTTTCAAGATTTTTTTAAAGCTGCTGTGTGGACGGGCTGTATGGCTTTATAATAGTTTACATTTGGTATGAAAGTATTTCATATATAAATTGATTCAGAAGCTTTTCAATGTTTTACAGAAGTCTTGTACCCAAATATAACTTTGAGGAACTTGAGTATTTCCATTTGATGCTACTTTATATACTTCTGTACATCATTTCAAATATTTTGACTTTTTACTCCTACAGTTATCAGACAGCTGTAAAACAGAAACAATAGTTTAACAATGCTTAAGCTATCATGCATCAGGTAAACATGTAGGAGCAGCTTCACACTCAAATATATCGCTGAAATGCTGTTAAAAATAAAAATGGCTTCATAAGGCAACTATCCTAACATCATTGATAATCATTGTACCATCCTCACCTGTCCTCTTTGTTGATCTGATCACCGAAGCCGACGGTGTCAACAATCGTCAGTTTGAGGTGGACGTTGCTTTCTAGCAGGTCGTATGTTCGCGGCCGCAGATACACGCCATTCTGGTAATGGCTCGCCTCTTCGTTCTCGAACATGGTATTAAACAGCGTGTTCATTAGCGTTGATTTGCCGATGCCAGTCTCCCCTGTGGGTGGGAGGAAGTAGAGAGAGATGAGAGAGAAAGAGAAGGTTTAGTCACTTAAGTCACATAGAAGTAACTCATCAGCTTTCAACAAGAGTTCCCTCAATTGCTAATTATTAACAGTATTTACTAATCTAACTCATTCTGTTACACACATTGGTCACATGCTGCTGTTTGACACTCACCTACACACAGGATGTTAAAGCAAAATCCCTGTGTGACCGATTTACTGACCAACTGGTCAGGGAGGCTGTCAAATCCAACATGTCCGCCCAAGTTAAGGCTACGCTTCTCTTCATTCTGAAAGACACAAACAAAACAAAACGTTAAAAGATTGCTCTGGTTGAATGGGAGGAAAACACACATGGGGAAGACATTAGTTGGAGTTAGGAAGAATTCACATTCCTATGCAAATGAAAGACCCTGAGCGAGTACACTCGGCAGATGTAAAACTCATCGTCTAACATTATGAGATAGGGAATGCAGGGAGGATGAGCTTTAAGAATAATCCTTCACAAGCATGTTGAGCTAAAGATATTTCCACCCAGAGGAAAGATGCACTTTATAAGAAGCGTGCAGAGAAATAAACTCAGTTATTAATACATGTTACTTATGGAGTTGCAAGATGTAAGTTTAGCAGCCGTTTTGAATAATCACAACACAAACATTTAGAAGCTTCTCTTTGCTATTGACACAGCACTGATAGGTCAACACAGCCACATGGTATAAGCAATGTGAATATAGATATACAACCAGCCATCTATCATGTTTCCCAATACATTCAAATCCAGCAAAACCAGCTGCACCATATAACATCACCAATCACCAATCATTACTGTGTTTTCTTTGCTGCACAACCACACTAAAATCAATCTGCATTTAGGAGAGTGCTGCATACTGGAACTAAAAGCACAGCGTTCACAGATATACAACCAACTTAAGACCGAGAGAGAAAACGATTGGGTCGTAAGCGTTTTCACCTTTGATCTCCCCTATCTCACCCATCTGAAGGAGAGACAGTTAGTGACGACAAGAGAGTGGAGCTGCAGAGGAGCAGACAGACAGCACCTTGAGATGAATGGGGCCACCGAGCTGCTCTGGCTCAGCCACGAAGGACTGCATATTTGAAGGGTGATGTCACCGAGCACAGGCAGCGAGCGAGCGGAGTACAACTGTATTCAACTGAGAGGGGGAGGCAGGCGCTGCATATACAGTAGATACGTTCTAAACCTGATTGAACTGTACAATAAAGGATGAGAAATGTGTGTGTGTGTATAAATATATGGGGGGGAAAGAGGGGCTTAACACCAGTGGAGTAATCTCACATGAGCTGAGCTAGGCAATAGTGAGCTGAAGCATGCTGTAAGTTCATTGCATTACAGTAACACAACAAATCCATAGAAGCTGAATGGTTAAACACGTCTTATACATCAAATCAAGCGGAGGCAATTCAGGTAGCAGCATAGCCAGTCAAAAACATTTTTTGAATGAAATCTAGCTACTAGTTCCCTTTTTTGTCTGAATGCATTTTTTGTGAGTCGCTTTGAACAAAAGCACCCAAATGAATGGGATGTTTGTGGCCTTTACAAGGATAAGGAGGAGAGCCTTATTGTTTGTTAATCATTGTTAACTCGGCGCTTGTCAAGCCGCATTATTGCTTCCCTCTGTGGTGTTCAGTTGGATGAATGAAGCTTGTGGAGTGAGTTATTGGATAGATTGCTGAAGGCGGAGGGTGTGAACTCTGGTGTCAGGCCTAGAAGGAAACCGATGCAATGACCCTCTGGACTCCTGAGTTGAGTTTAAAATTCAACAATTTATATTACGCATGCCCATTTTCCATCAACACTATGGTAGACTATGGTACTGTAGCTGCCTGACTTCACACAGACGGTGATTAGGACTCTTGCTTAAGGGCAGCTTGACAACATTTTTTGTGTGAGTGGGGATTTTCTTCTTTTTTTTTCACCACAAGTCTGGACTTTTAAACTTCTGTTCACACAGGCTTACTTCTATGAAATGACTGTGCCTTTTCAATACATTGTCCTTACATGAGGCCTTATAAACATGGTTTCTGTGGTAACTGCTGCACATTTACAAAACCACATTGTTGAAACTATCACATTTAGAAAAATAACAAAGATCCTGACTCATGAGGTAATTCTAGGTTGACCTACACTGAAGCAGACGGAGCTGTCAGTAGCACATTATCTGTGTGTGAGTGTGTGTGTATTAATCGCAGCAGGCAGATGGGTTTGAGACTGAAGGCTACAGAAAGAGCAGGCAGACCTGACCAGCAGTGTTATCTTTAAGGATCAGAGGGAAAAGAAGTGCAGACGTGGACAGAAACTCCCCAAGACGTGACCTAACTGACTGAATATGTGAGGGTGTACTGGAGTCTGTGGTGGAAGAAGTAACACGATACTTTACTGGAGTAAAAGTATGTGATGTAGCAGTACAAGAAACAAACAATAACACAAGTATTATCAGCTCAATAGAAAAAAGTGTGAGTATAGGCACTCATTGTTCGGAAAATTGTTTATTTCAATATGTATTTATTCAATTAAGGCTTATCTTATTTTAGAATTACAAAAACACATTTTCAGGTTCAGACAAATGAAACAAGTGTCAGTGAAGTAACATTTTTAAGTTTTTGTATTAAATCTGCTTGTTTAGAAATGTTTTAGAAATGAGTGTCTGTAGCTTAAAGCAAAGATGAATAATGCAGACCGTGCATTAGGATTAGGAACAAATTTAAATGTATTTTTACA
Organism: Notothenia coriiceps; assembly: GCF_000735185.1. NCBI lineage: Eukaryota > Metazoa > Chordata > Actinopteri > Perciformes > Nototheniidae > Notothenia > Notothenia coriiceps. The sequence continues at coordinate 3,751 of NW_011352753.1, forward strand.
AAAGTTGATTAGCATTGAAAAACAGGTTGCAATTTTCTGGCTGCACTGGCAGGTTTCTTCACAGAAAAAGAAGAAAAAGAGACTTACAGAAACGGAAGATGAAAAACAAAAAGTGGATCACATAAAAAATGTATATCTGTAAACTTACATAAAGTAAAACGTATAATAATTGCCTTTGAAATGTCGAAGAGCATCATTCTAAAGTAACAGAAAACACTTAGCTTCCATGTAAGTCGATTTAGTTGTGCATGTGCATACAGTATAATAAGTATGTTAGAGCTAGGGCTGCTCAATTAATCGTATTTTAAATCGCAATTACGATTATGGCTTGCAACGATTACGAAAACAACGTAATCGAAATAAAACGATTTTTTTTTTTATTATTACTTTTTTTTTGTATTGGTTTTTCAGTTGAACTATACTTAAAGTTCAGGGTAATCAACTGTTAAAAACATACTGTTTGCATTTTTTTCTCCAATAAATTGATGTTTTCAAAGTAAATGGATAATCGTGATATCAATTATTGACCCAAATAATCGAGATTATGATTTTTGCCATAATCGAGCAGCCCTTGTTAGAGCAACAACATATCACTGTTGTCATGTGAAAACATCTCCATATTTGGTCATTTATGTTCTTGGTTATAGTTTGGTTGCATAGTTCGTACAAATAAATAAATGTTTCTCTCTTTCCAAGCTTTGCGCAGAGCAAACTGTGTGACATGAACCATTCATCACAAAGCTAAAAATAAACCTGATTGACTAAGTTCCACAAATATTTACATTTAATGACAACAAACATCAGTTAATGAGTAACCAGGCATCTGTTTACCACCCAAAGCTAGTTCAGAGAAGTAAAGAGCAGCAGCGTAAAGTATGAGAGGAATGAAAAGCTTCTGGTTAGCTGTGTCAGAGTGAGGAAACAGCAGCAGTTCTCAGGCCTCAGTATCACCAGGCGAACAGGAAATGGCTTCACAGAGGGGCCCCAGGTGGCTCAAAGTCAAATGAGGCACAAACCATATAAGCTAATTCACAATGCTGTGTGTTCGTAGCTGGCTGAAGTGGAAAGCTTCTTTCTGTCAGCAGTAGGCCTTTTTCAGTCTTCTCACTTTCAGGGTTCTGGTATTGTGCATGCTGTCGCACTGTCATCGCTTACCGAGACACTTGAACAGAACAGAGCCATTGTTAACGTAATAAGTAACACATGTGCTTTTATTACAATATGTCAACATTTCTCCTGTGAAAATAAGTCAAATAAATGCAGCTACATGGTGTGTAGCCTATGTACTCCCACGCTCTGAATGACTAACAGTGTCAGCTGTCGTTGTAGATCGTTCAAGTCAATGTTTAATGACTTTGTAGATGTATTTTTTTATTATGTTGCTGAGAACCTAATTAATCTATGAAGTAAAAAGAAATACTTATTTTGTTTAGCAAATTAGGAAATTGTGATATGCAAAGTAGTCCCTTGATAACTTTAAAACATGATGATTTCCTGATGAGTTGTGAGGGGCATCTCTTTTCTCTGATTCACAATGAGATTTGTGTACGTTTCTTTGCGTCCAACATCCGTTATAATGATATCCTACGGGAGTGCAAGTCAAACTTGTCTAGAAATAAAAGCATCTTTATGTGTTCATATGTGAGGTATGACTTTATAAGAACCACTGCCGCTCTAACCGCTAACCATGTTGATAAGCAGACCAAATCGATAAGCCAAACTTCCAGCATGCACCTCACGCTGTATCTTTGCCTCACGTCTTTCCCATCTTTTATTCTGACCGACCTCCCAGTTTGAAAATATATTTGTCCAGAATTTTTATTTCAACTCAATGTAACTAACAAGTATTTAAAAATGACTTGTATGGCTAAAATACCATATCAGCTCAAGGCATAATCTGTAGCATCATCTTACTGAAAGTTATGTGACACAGATCTAACCCGACATAAACTGAGGGCAAACCCAAGATGTTTTTTGCACCCATCACTTTTGGGGAAAAGCTCAAACATGACCTGAAATTGTCCTCTGAGTCATCCCCTCTCCTGCTGTCTCTTTATCCCCTCCTCAGATTCCCTCTTGCCTTCTGGACTCCATCCCCACCTGATTTGAGTCTGACTTGGGTTTGCAGCCTCAGTGAGCCTCCCCCTGACGGACAGCAGTAACCTGACAGACAGGGACACACACTGCTGCAGCATGTATGTAGGGGGGGGTGTGTGTGTGTGTGTGTGTGTGTGTGTGTGTCACAAACACCCAGGGAAGGACTGCTTTGAAAAGGCTTCAAATATTTACAATAACTTGAGGTGCACTNGTGTGTGTGTGTGTGTGTGTGTGGGGGGGGGCCACACACACAACCAGGGAAGGATTGCTTTGAAAAGGCTTCAAATATTTACAATAACTTGAGGTGCACTTTGTGTACTAGTGAACTAGTTTCTCTTAAACGGCTTGTTTTCACATTAAATATTAAGACAGATTGTATTTCATATTTTCAAAATGGTATTTTTTTCCTTTGAACACTTTCTTAGGTACTTCCCACTATAGATAGACATATACGCCCTATACATACTGAGACAGGATTATAAAGAATTTATGATTGTTCATGTTTTTGAAGCATGACATGTATTCTTATTACTGCATTGTATACTATAAAGGTCAGGGAGGCTAAAGCAAAAGGGGTGGGGGCAACATGAGTTGGACCTGAGAACAGAAAGATGGCTAAAGGAAAAATGTATTATTTGATTGACAAAAAGACTGATCACAAACATTTCCAAACTATGGATTATACCTAATGAAAACAATCATATGAAACTGCTGACATGCATTTTTAAAAATCGTGACTTCTATGACAAATACTCAGTTGGTTTTTGAAGGGTGAGTCATCTTTTTACCGACCACAGTGTGCGGTTGGTGGACAGATTGGGGAACTCAGTCCGAGCTAAGTGTAGGTGTTAAAGTGAACTACGTTTAAGCAACACTACTCTTTATATAAAGGTGATATCACTTCCTGTTCAATGACCTTTACATAGATTTATGAAAGTGCTTGTTGTCCCTTGAGTTGTAATAGTGTGTGTTGAATGGTACAGCAAACAATACAGTAAATATACTTATTACTCAGTTTTTGTTATACATATGTTCTCATGCTGCTACTTGTGCTAGCGGTAATGTCGTTGTGGCAAAAATGTTAATGGTTGAGATTAGGACGTCATGTGTGTGCCATCAGGAATTCAAAAGCTCGGAGATAAAAAAATACTTTACTTTATTATCTAATCAAATGCCCTCGCTTTTTCTCTCTTTGTTAGTCACGCGAAACCATTGTATGGCCACATTACTGCTCAGCCTTATCACTCATCTCTGCCCAACAGGAAGGACACAAAAATAAGAGACGGGAGAGACAGGAACTGTTTTACGAGACAGACTTATCTTTAAATGACTTTTCAGGAACCGAGTTTCCCTTTTAAAACTGAAAGGAGAAAGATGAATAATGTATCGTAATGAAATCATTTTTATTGTCCTGTGAGCTATATTTTAGCCAAAAGATATACTTCTGTAATTTCTTTATCAATTAGAGGCAAAAACTCATTGCATGTAAACCTTCACACACACTAAGGGTAAGTATTTAAGATCTAGACTCTCTTCTACACTCTTTTTGGATGCAGGAAATCCTGCTTTCATTTTGTCATGCTATGATTACTCAAAAGAAGATGAAAAAACAAGAGATGTCATTCATCATGTGCTCATGTTGTTTTGACTACAGTAAGCAAATGCATTTTTCCCCATTTTGTTTCTTGTGTCGTTGCCCCCCCCCTTGCTAGAGCCATCTCAGCCAAGTCAGCATTCACATGCCTCGCGCAAGTTGCATGTCTAAGAATCTAAAAAGAATTGAAGAAATGTGACTCCATGCAGGCTTTGTTCTGTTCATACCGATGGAAAACACATTCGTATCCAATGTGAAGCAAATTTGCATGAAATGTAAGGCACTTGAAGCTGTAAAGCCTTTCAACAGCACACATGACTGTCGATAGATTCACTGGGTGCTGAAATGATTAAACATAAAAAGGAATAAGGTATCACTTCCAGGCCAACAGCTGTTCAATGCGGACTACGTTTTATGGTGAACTTTGCATTCTTTGTTCAAACTGAATTATGGAATTTCAATATCAAAACATAGCTGCCTCTAAATATTCATTCATACTTTTCCAACATTATTTAATAAGCTATTCTAAAGCATCACTATTACTCTCCAAACATGTCTTCTGAGCATGACTGAATCTATAGATGGATATTGACTCAACAGAGACGCTGCAGCTTGGCTGTCATCATTCATCTACAACATCTGATTTGACACGCTCGCCTTTAGGCTGTTGTGGCCTGTATGTTCTATATATACAGCCAACATCACTGCCGACAGTCAGTGCAGTCAACCTGCAGTCCGTTGTGAGCAGCTGAACAACAGGAATGCATTTCAAATGAAGAAATGTAGTCTGAATAAAGCACACATTTAGATAATATATTCACAAGTTACCATCACCCTCTGCACAAACAAGCAAAAGCTGCCTTTTTAAAGTGCAAAGAAACTTTCCATATAATTCCTCACTCCTTGTCTCCTGCCTTTAAGCAATTTATGAAGCTAATTTCATTTTATGCATGCAGGCCTCACGGGAGAGACAATAATCTTTGGGGTCAGTAAGCAGCACTGTAGTGTACATGCTAAATATGTTGTCGGGCATTTCATTACATAACCATTTAAATGAACAGCCTCATGTTCTACACTACACACTCTATAATGCAATCAATGAGGGAAAACAATAGATAGGAAGTTGCCTCCATTGATCGCCATGTGCGGATCTGTCCTAGAAAGTTATACCAAATCTACGATTGATGAGGGTCAACAGTGCAGCCAACCAACCACACATCCCTATCAATAATTTAACATGATTAACAGCGTGCTCTTTACACAACCTGCAAGGCGAGTAACTTTGTTCAATACAGTCCAATTTAGTTCAGAAAGTTAGGCAGGAAGTCGGACAGACAGTCAGGACACTGTGCTAACAATGTTGTTCAACTGGCCTGTTTCACTGCAATATCAGCATTTTTCTCATTAATCAATTGTCTTATTTTGTATTCCAAAGGATCCATTCAAAAAAATCACAAGTCAGCATTATCCTTGGCAACCTACATCCCCTCTTGGACACCTTCCTAATTTAAGAAATGCCAAGAGTGCAATATCCTATGCTCCTTTTTTGGATCCTTTCTTCCCAGACGTGTTACACCAAGAGGTGGTAGAGGAGTGGCCCTGGAGTGTGTTCTTAATCTCTTTATCCCTAAAACTGTGTGATTACTGTCCAATTCACCACCCCAGGGATTTCTTCAAGCATCTGACAAAATGTTAATCCCCTCCTGTGTATCCGCCTCATCACCATAATATTGGCTTTTGAAATGCTTTGTTGTGTGAATTATTGACATACTTGAGGGCTGACTCTCTTACTACTATTTTTGTAAACCTGTATTGCATCCCTGAACTGTAACACACCTGACCTGACTGACAACAGGGCTTGTCACAATTAATAAAATGCAGGATACATTCCACTCTCATCTGATAGTATGACCCAACCTAATGCAACGTAATGAGAGCTGGTTTAGCATACAGTATGGCTGGTAAAACTAAAATGACATTTTGTGTAAACGTCACATTACGAGACAACAGAAGTGAAGTTTAATTACCCTAACAGGAAGTTACAATGAAACACATGTCAGGGCTCAGCACACTGTAGTAACTGCTATCTACATGTAGATAATAAATACAGCATGGTATTTTATATCGTCAAATACACTTATAATAGTAGCCTTTCTAACTGTGTTGCGTTTACGGCCACTCCTAATAACGTCAATAGTAAACAGTTGAATACGCCCATTATCAATACATACTAAGATATAGAAAGGCAGAGCAATACCAAACAGGACACGACAAAAATATATAGTAAACAATATGCAGGGTCATCTTAATTGGTCTAAAAATAAAAATCACTCCATCACAGAAATCACTTCCACCATCTCGGCCACATTACAGGCTTCCCAAGCGGGGGAGGCTTAGCTTCACAGCAGCTAACACACACACACACACTTTTACTAATCACTACCAAGTATTCCTGCAGCTACACATGCAATATTTTCGGTTGCTATGGACCCAAAAAAAGGAACCCCGTGGCTTTTACTTACCGAAAACACGTCAACATCTGTGGCAGCCATGGTGGCGGAATGTATGGTGTCGGTGTGCTGGGCTAACTGAGCAGAAAGGGAGCAGCCCTCGTCTCTCCGTACTGCTAAACTACTGAGCCGTTGACAGAGATAGGAAGAGAGCGACACAAGACGGAGAGGAGCTGCTAACTGGGCAGGGAGGCTACTAAGCTAGGCGTCAAGATGACTCCCTGCTACTTCGCTTCTGCTTCGCTCAGACAGGCGTATTCATCGTTTCTTTTCGTCAATTCGACTTTGACAAGAGAGGGAAAGTAATGTGTTATTAATCTTTACTATATATCTTGGGAGCGAAGGACAATTAGTCGGTTAAAAAAGTCGATAAACAAACGTAACAGCGGTTCGGCAGGTTTTTCAGTTATGCGCATGCGTACTAATGCGCAGAGTGTGTCATACAGTTAACGAGCAATCGCGATTTATTTGATTAAGATTCTGTTTTATTCCCCATATAAAAGTCCCTCCGTAATAAATGTTTATATATCTTTAATTTGGAGCAGTTTAAATAGCCTCGAGGTGTTTTCGCGGTCAAAGTGTATGCGTACGTTAGAGTAGGAGGAGAACTGTCTTGACGTCCATGTTAGATCTTTGAGTGTGTCAGATGTGTTCCAATATGGCCACTTCTTGAGAACTCCCATTCACAATCGTTCACAACCCAGGAATGTCATGCATACATTACAAGTCAGAACATGAGCTAACAGCACCGCAGATCGACAGAGCACAAATATGTGTGTCAGCGGGAGAGATAGTAAAACACATAATCACCGCTTCAATACAACTATGTCTGCTTGTGCCCGTTTTCTAGAGAGTGCATCAATATTTAAAGGTCCCATGTCATGGCCATTTCTACTGATCATAATTCCATTGTTGAGGAAGTATACTAAAATATTTATACTGTGCAATTTTCCAAACTCACATTGGTTTTTCATACAGCATCTCTGTATAGTATGTGTATTCACTCTCTGTCCTAAACGGCTTGTTGGAGCTCCTGCCCCCCCTCCCTGTGAGCCCAGTGTGCTCTGATTGGTCGCGACGTTGAGAGGCTCGTTGCTGCTGCGAGCTGCTGTGAGGAGCAGACAGGTTTCCGGGTCGGCGATACAGCGAGAACAAGCGAAACTCATCCTGAGCACAGACAAACACTCACAGCCGAAGTAAAAACAATAAGTGTGGCTTGATATTGAGTAAGAAAAAGGTTTCCTATGTTGCAAATGTATTATCTTTTCAATTTACACACGGCATCTATTGCACGTCTGTCCGTCCTGGGAGAGGGATCCCTCCTCTGTTGCTCTCCCTGAGGTTTCTCCCATTTTTCCCTTTAAACTGTGGGTTTCCTCTGGAAGTTTTTCCCTGTACGATGTGAGGGTCTAAGGACAGAGGGTGTCGTATTGTCATACTGATATTCTGTACAAACTGTGAAGTCCACTGAGACAAATGTAACATTTGTGATATTGGGCTATATAAATAAACATTGATTGATGATTGATTGATTATAACGCTGTGAGCATGGGTCTGCGGAGAGCATTTCTCCGCAATCCCAAAGTAGAAGCCCGAAAAACGTTTACCCATTAAAACAGTCGTAGTAGATACCTTGTTTGTTTTAAACATCATAAATACACAAACAACAATGAATACTTACAGGTTGTGTACCCGAATCGCCCGCTGGTCCAAACAAAGTAGGAACAGCATCGTTCTTCAGTGCCCTACGCTGTACCCGGCATGAATCGCTGAAAGGTTTGGGAAGCTTTGTTTCGTGAAAGGCTGGCAGAGGGTGTGGCCTCTGGGTATCCCCACGTCAGAGTACCCAGGAAGTAAACAATGGAAAATGAGAAATCTCCAAAGAGGCGTTTTGTGTTAGAGTTTTACTCCCTACTTTGAGGGTTTTGACTCTGCAGACCGTTTACATGCATAAAAACCTTCATAACACACAAGGGGACGGGTAATAACCGAAAAAGCATGACACATGGGACCTCTAAATTATTAAATGAGGTCACATTGTACATGAGTGAGAGTCAGCCATTCAGATAAAGCAATCTGACACTGCTCCAATATTGTGTTTAATTAACTCCTATTAAAATCAGTGTTTATGTTGTTGTGTGTATTGTAGCCTACTGTGTAGCTGGTACCTTTGGGACGTGTAAATTATATTCACAGATTTATGCTGGCATCCAGCTTACATTAAACATTTACAACTTTGTGTTTGTGTGTTTAGGGGCCCCACCAATTATTGATGTTAAGGGCTGTATCTTAGACTTTAGTAAAGCATGGTAATATTTGGGCAAAAAAACGTTGCTGAAAATGCTTACATTTGCCATTTAATAATGTGTTTCCCCTGCACCATTTCTTAATGATCTTACTGTCTTTAATTGTTGTAAAGCACTTTGAATTGTCGTGTTGAAAGGTGCTATAAATAAACTTGCCTTGCCTTTGAATAAAAGTACTTTTTAATTATTATTATTATTATTATTATTATTGCAATTATTATGTGCATAACTTATCATGGGGAAAAGTGTATGTTTGGGGTATAGGAATTTTGAAGCTGATAAAAACACATGTTCTTGTTTAAACATTTATTGTACATTTATTTTAACTTTTTATTTTATTAGAGAAATGAAGGTGATGCTATTATTAGTCTTCAATTGTAATCTCGCAGCCACTTTGCCTTTAGAAAAAAATATGCATGTATTATTCAGATTGTGTCCACGTCTGCGCGTTCTCCCGGAAAAGACTCCTCCAGGTGGGGAGGAGAGAAGTGCGCGGCCAGGTGAGGCTGTACTCTCACAGGACAAAGGTAACAGCAACAGGGCGGCTGTGGGAGGTAGAAGTTCTAACTTTTATCCACGTAAATCCTACAGATTAAATCATGATTTTGACGCAAGAATCCGTCCTTTCTCTGCTGATAGCGGAGGGGGGGCAAGTGAAGAAATCCGACTTGGTGGGTAAGTTCAAAGACTCCATAAACTGCGAAGATTCCGCAGAGAAAGAACAGAACAAGGAGCTTTTCAAGACTTTCGTTAACAATGTCGCTTTCGTCAAAGAAATCGACGGTGTCCGGTACGTTGTCGTCAGGAAAAAGTATCAGCACTTCCTGGACGGTGCCCAGACTGAACAGATCCGTGTGGAGAAGGGTGAAAATAAAGAGATCCCGCGGACAGGTGAGCAGCAGCGCCCACCTGTGAAGGGTGAGGAGACTGGAGGCTCTGAGGAGGCAGCAGGAGGGGAGAGATCAGCTGTTTCCGATCCTGATCAAGAAGAGAAAAGTGAATTAAGTGACAATCCTACCGAAATAGTTTATTCTATACAGCAGGTACTGCAAAGAAGCAAATTTACGAGTGTTAGAGTTAAAAGAGGGCTAAACTTTGAGATCCAGAAGCAGGAAACAAATGAAGATTCAAGAGGAAGCAGGGTAAATGAGCCCACCAGGATCCAGAGCAAACCATATGCCTCACCTCTGAGGATGCCACCCAGCACTACAATGGTGGAGATCCGAAAACTAAAATTAGACCCAGATGATCCTCCTAAAAGCCCGAAGCTGGACTCCTTCAGGAACAAGAGAAGTTCAGCGGAGACGGACAGTAGCATTAGCTCGCCCCAGCTGAGGAGGTCAGTGAAGAGCACCAAGGCGTCAGAGGATCAGGAGACAAGGGGCCCCTCTCTGTTTCCCTTGGAGCAAGCTGAGCATGAATGGCTGGTCAAGTGTGCCGCCGGCCACTGGAGCCAAGTTTACGGCCTGTTGCTGAGAGACAGCCAACTGGCCGAGAAGAGGGACTTCATGTCAGGGTTCACCGCTCTGCACTGGGCAGCCAAATGTGGGAACAGTGAAATGCTTGTGAATATTATTGACCTATCCAGGCAAGGAGGAGTGGACATTGACATTAATGCGAAAACACATGGAGGTTACACTCCGCTGCACATTGCCGCTTTGCATGATCAGGAGTACATCATGGCCATGCTGGTGGGGGAACACGGTGCCAATCCAAGAATTAGGGACAACTGCGGAAAGAAGGCCTACCACTATCTGCACGGGGGCATCTCTGAGACTGTGAGAGAGATGCTGGGTGAACCCAAAGTTCAACAGGCTCCGGACATAGTGCAGATTGAGAAAGAAGAGCTGGATCTGTTCCCGGATCTCTCAAAGGGCCTGCATTCAATAAGCCGCCTCTTCAATCCCAATGTCATGGGCACCAAGAAGAAGCACAAGCAGAGGTTAGGATTTTACTCCCTGAGCGAAGACCCCATCGAGGAACGAGAAGACAGCAGCTATAGGCAGAGAGTCATATCAGATGCTTTTATGTAAATAATGTCTTGTCTTGTTCTCATATGGATTTAGAGCCACACATCCGATTCTTGACTGACATTCATTGGATTTTCAGGCTTTCTTCAACAATGACAACAACTAAAAACAGTTGTTTGCTTTATTCATATGACTAAATGAGGTCACAAAAAAGTTGTTTGCTTTATTCATATTTTTTGACTTTTCTTTTGGCATAAAATATGAAAAACTAATATGCATGGTTTACTGATTATGACAGAGAGACAGACTTGTTGTTACAGATGTTACGTTTCTGAGTCATATCTAATGGAGAGTTTACAGGTGTGAACAAAACATGATTCAGAGTTTTCTTACTCACTGTCTGTGGTCCCTCGAAGTTGTCATGTTAATCTTCAGACATGGAAACTGGGCTAAACACTGATGATGTTTAATAACTGATTATGATTTCCTGTTTGTTTAAATGAAGAGTCAAATTTGTTTTCCAGTCGCATCTGCATTTCAGAAAAAAACTGCATATTTTCTTCATCTGCCTGTAAAATATATAGTTCCATTTGTTGTGATTGTAAATCAATTGCGCTGCATTTCATGAGAAATAAATCAGACTGTACAATTATTTTAACAAAGTTTGCATGCATTCATTACGTCTGTTAACAGGAAATCAATCTATGACCAATGCATTCTATTTCTGAGGTAGCGAACAGATCACGACAGGACTTGTCTGTTTTCCCCTTTGACTAACTGATATGAGCTTATGTAATGAAGCAGTCATCCTTTTTGATTTCCACAGGCAAACATGCCCAAACTAAATTGAAGATGTGATGACGTCTGGGTGAATAAAACTTTTAAAAGCAACTAAATAAATACAATAAAAACTGGGTGCCTCTGAGGAGGATTTAGAGGACTTGACTTTGTACCTCTCAGCTTCGAGATTAATTATTAAACACTGCTAAGCATTTTAGAGAAGCACACAACTCACTGCAATTTCCTGGAAGAACACAAAAAATGGATTTTCCTGGATTGTAAAATATTTGACTAACATAGGCAAAGCGCATGTTCATTGAGAGTTTTGCAGGTGCTCCATAAATCATTACAGTGCCAAAACTTCTCTGAAATGTGGCCTGGATCCATCTTCAGGGCTTGTTGAGACAGCTGGGATTCAGCCACATGAGCAGCTAACTGGGAATGAGTGTGTTTGCATGTGGGTGACTGAAAGTGTGTGTTAATGCTGCCTGGTTTCCTGTCTGTCATGGTTTCTTGTTCCTGGTTGAAAAAAGGAAAAATCAAAGTAAGGCTTCAAATGTGTCTAAAGATCTAATGGTTAGTTTCCGAAATCATGGCAAAAGTTGAAGAAGTGTTGTTAGGAAATGTTCTGTGGTCAGCCGCTTCTCAGACTGTGTGTCTTGTTCCCGCCTCGAGTCGCCTCCCTCTGTTTCTTTAACGTTACATGATGTCACTTCCCCAGCAGCGTGCATTATCTCATGTCAAGACGATGTTTCATCTCCGTGTCTCATGGTTTTAGTAAGCAAATGTTCTCTGCCACTGCTGCTGCTGTGAGGAGAAAGGTCAATAAGGTCAAGAAAGAACTTAAATCCTTCAGATAAAACAAGCAGGAATACCATCATGTTACATTGTGTTGTTATAGGAAACTGTTTGTGCAATAACCATTTTTTTTAAATATGGAAAATATTGTAAATGTGAATGTCATCCTTAAATGCTAAAAGTACAGATGCTCCATTTACTGGGTTATAGTTTAAACTTTAAAATGCATCACAGTGGAGTTAAAGAGAAATTCTTATATTGTGGTTCAGTGTGGCAAAATGATATTACAGTTACTACAAGCATCTCTGAATCTGCACTTGCAATAAAGGACATTTTCTCAGTACGACAAACAACATCTGGTATTAGATCAATTGTGTTAGTTTGACATTTAGAGAATGTGCTCTTGCTAGGATAGATGACAACATTAGTAAATCTTTATCTTCTCATTTCATTCTCTGCAAGACATTTTCGAATAAATTCCAACTATCCCAACTGTTTAGTGATCTATGGCTTTAGCATCTAATGATTTGTTCAGGATTTTTCATTAATTGGTCTTCTCCTCAGAGTCAAGTATTGGTTACAACCCAGTGGAAATCTCTGTATTTGTAAAGTAAAGTTAACCACACAACATCAAAAAGGCCTGCCAGGCATATTCTGGTAAGAGAGCACCACATGAACCTGTTTTTTAAAGTATAAGTTGTCATGTAATTGAAGCTGGTAGTGAAATATAACGTGGAACGTTTTTTTTATTGTAAACCATTATCCCATGTGTGTTTCATGTGGTTACAGGTCTTTTTCACAGGTTTTCATGTGGTTATAGGTAGAGAGCGGCAGCTGCATGCATTCCAACAGCAACATCCACTGCAACACGAAGAAGCGATAAATCTTGGTGATATAAAACGAGCACAGGCTCGAGTACGAGGCCCTGTCAGTCTTTATAAGTGAATTGTTTAATGACTGGCAGGAGGAAGAAACTCAAGGTGTGCTGACATTCCTGCTGGCGGAGAGTTCAGGGTTCAGGTTTAAAAATGAACTTTGGAGCCACTAATCTGAGCGCCTGGCAGAGTAATCACTGAGTCATCGACATGATCTTCAAATCCTGTGAAATAAAACAGGGTCCATTTAACATTATAAAAAAAATAAACACCTAAATGGTACTTTAAAATTAGAGTGTTATGTTTCATCCACCATTTTCTTTTTCCCTGCCTCACTGTTGAGATCTAGTCAGTAATTATCAGCTGTAATGCTCCTTATTACTCAGTACTGTGACGGAACTGATATCTTTACTCCACCCTGTTCTCTACTGTTTCTTGTCTGCAGCCTACACCCTAAAACAATCCATCACTAACACTGCCTTTGTAATAATGCCCAACCTAATTTCCATGTAATTAGAGACTGACAAAGATCTTTGAGAATTCCTAGAGTTGTGTTTAATGTCCCTGCTACATTCTGTGGGAATGTTATTCAAAGTGTTTATACTGAGTAGAGTAAGATAAGTGCTGTCTGTTGTCTCTCGCTGACCTATTGGAGTTTCATCTTGTCTTTCCAACTTGAAATCATTTTCTTTTTCCGTGTCAATTATTTTAATAAGCATTGTTATTGCTGACAAACAGACTGGACAGCATTCCTCTGTGAGGCTGAACAAATGAGGGCAAATATGCATGAAAGGGACATTACATTACATTACATTACATTGCATGGGACAAAAGAGAATGAAGACAGAGTTCTGAAAATATGAGCCTGCGATGCATCATTTAGAGTAAGATAGAACTTTATTGATCCCAATTTGAGAAATGTAACTCTCAGCAAGAAAGCGATGTTTTATAAAAGTCAAACTATTCCTTTTAACTTTTTCTCATAGTAGGCCTACATAAGGCAGCTGGTTAGCTTAGCCTAGCATAAAGACTGTGATAGATAGGAACAGATAGCATAGCTCCATCCACAGGTAACACAATGACCAATTCAACCCTTTATATCTTGTTTGTTTGATTGTCAAACTAACTAACTACTTATTCAGATATTACAATTGATTAAAAAAGCTTTAGAGGTGTTTGAAGGTGGGTTTTGATTTCTTTGGTGAAGCTAGCAATTTAAAGTGAACCATGTTGTGTCCAGTTTTGATATGTCTAATGTTTTGCAAGCTAAAGTAAATCAATAGTAGTATAGTACAATAATATTTATATTCAGTAGTCCTACATTATTTCCTCTTGTTTTCAAGTTGCTGAGACTCCATTTACACGTTAGCTGAAACTGAATTCAAACAATAATAAGCATTGAATATAAGACCGACTTGGTGCCGTATAGAATTCAACAAAAAGACAAGATTTCCTCCCTTTTCACAAAGCAATCAAGATTTTGAATAGTGTTTCTCCCTATAGATTATGGAGCTCCCCAACAGTGTTTAAAAACGGTGTATTATTGCTCCCAGTCCAGAAACAGTAACGCTCCCTCAGCAGCAGTTTGTTGATGGAGCTGCAGAGGGCAGAGATGAGCTCTGATAGGAAACACCACTCCAGCAAAGCTTCAACTACTGAATGACTACCAACTATGAGAACTAATGTGACCAACTGATACTGAAGAAGAAGAAGCACACAACTTAAACCATTTGTTGCATAAATATGTAATGTAGCCAACATTTGTGTCAATTGTTTGTTAATGTTTACCTTGGATACATGTGTCTGCATCTGTTTTTGACTTAAGTAAAGCTCACTCTGGAGAGGATTAAAGAACTGTGGTACACAAGAGGGAGAGGGAGAGCTTAATTTATTCACAATATAACAAACATCATGGCATTTACAACTCCAAACAGGCACAAAAAAAAACTTTAACTATCAACATAAGACAGATGTGAAATAGAGCGGAAATAGTGGATTTAGAAATGTTTGCTGTCGTCCCACCAGCCGGGACTTACTGGAATATTTTCAAAAACAGATTATGTTTGTATCAATGAGACACGCTTCCAGTATGTGAAAACTAAACAAAACCCATCTGTTCAATAGAGCCTTTTCCTATCCTAGACCTTTTATTTGATTTATTACTACCCTTGTATTTATTTTTGTATTGTTTGTTTTTACTGCTTTTTATTAAATTCTACCGTGTTGTGTACTGTTTTATTCTGTTCCATGCTCACTGCTTGTAGCACTTCGGGATTTGAACTCAAATATGAAGTGCGTTATAAATGAAACCCATTATTATTATTAAATATAATCCTACTTCAAAAACAGGCCCATTTTCCTGTGAACTCAACAAAACACTGCTTTGATTGAATGACGGGAACAAGTAATGTCACATACCCGTTAGTAGACACACATAGCAAGAACTGAAATGAGTATTTATCTTCTGTGGGAGCTTTTGCCTCACTTTTTCCCCCGCAAGCTTTCTTTCTCCTAAATGTGGCATACTTTAGAAATTCCTGAAGGTTGTGGGGAACAACAAGAGTCTTTTCTAACCCCTCAGGACTGCGTCAGCACAAGGCCAAAACAAACAGACATTTGTTTAGCAAACTGAAACGGACAGGGTCGTAAATCTCTGGAGAAATGTTTCAGGGATGGCGGGGGGTGGAGAAACTGCTTATCAAAAGAAACAGAACATTATCTTTAAAGTATAAGAGTTTCTAGTTTTTTTTTGACATTTAGAGTTTGGGTGAGTTAATGGTGTTTTATGTGGAGGGGATGCAAATGATGCTCTGCCTTTTGTAGTCATTATATAAATATCATATATAAAACAGTCAACACTGGAAACCTTTTCAGTTCAGCCAACAGGTATGATTTCCTGAGGGATAATAACATTTAATCACTTCCACAAAAGGAGTTTTCTCTTTCTCTTCAACAACTACCGGTACTCACTATAAACATGAAATGAAGACATTCATGATTTTACACGCATGTTGCACATATTGTGACATAGAACAACAGTCACTTTGATGTGTCTAGTTGAAGATTCAGTAAAGAAATGTGGAAACAGATTCTTTAAAGAAAATGGGGGAAAGTCTTTTGATTCAAGAGTGCATTTCCTTTGAGAAGAGTTTACTACATTTAATTAAACTAAAAGGTAACATATCTAACAGGTGATATGCAGTGGAGCTAGAACATTGAACATTAGTTGAAGACACCTGAAGTGAAGATTGTGGACTTTCCTGTTTGATAAAAACTATTTCAAGTATCACGTGTCACTTCTGTGACAAAGGGACATTGGGAGAAAATACTCAGTGATATAATTCTTGCTGACTCATAATCTGATTAAAGAGGTTTAGCACCTCCTTATGAGAAACTGTTCAAGCGTGAAATAATTGAGGCTTAATAACGTCATGTATGAAATTAGCTGGAAAAGAATTTGTACAAAATCCTTAATGTTGCATGGTGTGCTCATGTACCTTTTTTATAAAAAATATTTCGACATTCCTATTGAAAATGTATGACGAAAAAACGACAAAAACAGGGATATTGTCTAAATGGATGGAGTAAGGCTTTCATTGAAAATTACTTGAATCTGATTTTAAGAAATGTGTCATTACAAAGTGCTTTTTTTTTTCATTCACCCTTTTTGGTTTTTAGTGCCTTAAATTTGAAACATTCAAAAATAAGAACATTTACAAAAACACAACGATTAAATCTACTACAGCTATTGTACATCTTGCTGACATGATACAGCACAGCGCCCCCTCTCAGGCTACACTTTCACTGAAGCCTTCACACAGGTCCAAATACAATCTTAAAGCTTATAATAGGTTTCCACAGGTGCAGATACAGGGCTGTAGCACTACCATCTCATTGAAAAAGTGGAGGACAGTTGCTAACAGGGGACGCAAAGTTTCCACCACACAGCAGCTCTAATGGGAAAACGATCCACAGCAACATCAAGGCACACAGAAAAAAAACCCAGCTCAGTGTTTTAAGTTAATGGAAAGATGTTCGACACATTGAGAAAAGTCTTCAGGTGCACAGATTGTGCAGTCTCACAATGGGCGGGGATTGAGCCGTCGGTGGATGAAAGGCAAGGAGTCTTTATTTCTCATCTGATGTGCAGCCTCGTGAACAGCATGAGAGGAGAGCAGCGGGAGGTCTTCAATGATACATTAGGAAGTCATGACAGGGGTTGGGAAAAAAAGACAGCAACAAGCTACTACCGTACTTTAAGGCAAGTGAAGGAGGAATCTGTGCTTGTGTTGCTCCTCTCTTCACAGGCTGTTGGAGAGCGCCTCCAGCTGCTCCTCTCCCAGCCTCTGCTTCTCCTCCAGGTCCTTCTGCCGGATGAGCAGCGAGGCCTTGGTCTGCACGAAGCGCCGGTAGTCCTGCAGCTGCTCGGCGGACAGCTGACGCCCCAGGAAGGTGGAGACCAGGTTCTCCCTGCGGTCCAGGTTATCCTTCAGATCTTTGGCGTCCTCCCTCTGTTTGCACAGCAGACGGTGGCGACTGTCCAGAGATTGCTGAGTGCAGACACAGAGGATAAAGAACATGAAATGTACCTGCTAATGTTCCCTCTCCATCTCACATGATATTGCTGGGGACAAAGGAATTTGTTAGGTCTGTTATTGAAATGTTATTATGGTGTTGAAATTGTGCCTTGCTCATGCTCCTTGTATTAAATGGGTAAGTAAATATTCTGCTGAGAACTCAGAATTGGAGAGCAATGCTGATAAGGCATTTGAACATGTCCAAGTATTATATTTGGGATTTTCCTGTTTTATTTGAAAGGTAATAATGGTGTTTGATGTAATAGAGAGCTGTGAAAGCGTTATGGTTCCGCCACAGGGCAGGAGGTGCAGTGTTTCCTTATGTCAACAGAGGGCAGGGTAGGTACAAATGTCATCGAAACCGGACTGCAGTTTCGGTGAGTCAGTGTAAATACCAGTGTTGCTGATAACAGCAAGAAAACCAATGACCCTCTAACAAGCTCCCTGTTTGCAGCACATTCAGCTGGGCTGTATACAGATGGACAAACCGACAAAGAGCCCTTTCACGGATACATCTAGAAATCGAATGCATCCATGCAAACATAAATGGATGCTGTAAATACCAGGAAGCATAATGAAACGGGATATTCAGAGGGAAAACAGAGCATGGTACAGAGCTTAAGTCCGATCGTGTGACACAACACATTTTATTTGAATTGAAATGTTTTAGTAAAAACTATTAATTGTAGCTACCTCAGATGCAGCATGACGGAATTTAAGTAATTGTTTCTCAATATATCAAATCAAAAAGTGCACTAGATGAAATTCATTCTTCAAATGTCTATTTAAACGTTGGGGTCAAATAAAGATAAGCTAAAAAGGCAATTAGACATAGATAACATTTTTTGAATTCCACACGGTGAGAAACCTTGACTCCATTAAAGTCGCCCTTAACTTCTCAAGTGGCATGTGTTTGCTGTTCTAAAGTAAACAGAACGAGAGGAAAGCCGAGGGCATGGGAGCAGCCGCGCACTTCCAACACTCGCAGTCGTCTTTTCTCTCCGCCAGAGGCTCTAAATGAGCTGCAGTAAATCACAAAATCTGTGAGGTTGCATAAACACTACCTGAATGTATGCTTTCACTTACCTGTATTAGTGTGTATCTGTTTATCAGTAGATTGATTTATCACATCTGGTTTAATGGATTGAATTTACTTTTAACCCAAAAGAATCTGATTTAGATTCATTCACAATATTGGCACTATATAAAGACACAAATAAACTAAACTTTTGATTAGATTTATACAATTTTGAAGGGAGATTTAAACATTGATTATTCAGCTTCATGCTTTTTTTTTTACATGTGTGGTGTGAATAATTACAGTGGTATATGTATTTGAGAATTGGATGCTACAGAATCCACTCAAAACACTTTTTATTTTAGGATTATGTCTATGTGAGTGCTCTGTAGCTTCAGAAAGCTTGGAGTTGGGAGGGTAAATGAAAGCCCCACCAAGGAGTTTTCAAAAACATTCCCTGCTGGCATGAGTATTACCATCAGAACAATTATGCAACCACAAAATACATCAAGCAATAAATTATAGAAGATAAGAGGACTCTTGGAAGGAAAATCCTCTTGAGACAGACTCTGAAACCCCCTCATTTATCAAACCCAAGGCCTCCATATGAAGCTCTGGTTCCTCACCATCTCTTCAGCGTCTGTGTGTTGGTCCACGGTGCTGAGGGCGTTCTGCACCCTGGCCAGCCGGGCGGAGAGGCACAGCAGCAGGCTCACCACCCTCTCCAGGTCTCCTATGAACAGGTTGTACCTCTCCAGCTCCACGGGCACACAGCGCTCGCGTACCAGCACCTCCAGGACCCCCCCGTGGGCCACGTTCTCCTGGATCTCTGCCTGCAGGACCCTGCGAGTCTCCTCCAGTGAGTGAAGGCGCTCATCGATAATGGACGCTAAGAGACGCTGATAATTCAAGCAGACAAGAGGAGATATGTGAGAAATTGTAGGCAATGGTGCTACAGGGTAAATACAATATGTGCATAAGTAATACTTTGAAACTTGAAAAAGAAAATGTATTTCATATTTGCAGCGATAGGATAAAGGGGAAATGTATCAAGAGTGAATGTGGGAGGCATTCAGGAAGAGGGGGAAGGCTATTTGCAAAGCCAAACATTATGCAAGTAGGAGATACTGATAAGAGGCAGACAGTATATCATGTGATAAGAGACACACAACTATCTCAGTCTGAAATGAATCCACTTAAGGCCAAATATCATCCAGATGGTATAGTTAGGAAATCCAGAGCTCATTTTTAAAAAAGAAAATCAGAAGAAAACCTCAAAGTTTGTGGTTAAACTTCAATTTTACTCTGCGGTCCTATCGGCTTTTTTTGTCGTTTTAAATGTACAAAGCTGTGACATTCTTAGAGACACATGGTTTATGGTCAAATGTTTAATAGTTTAAAAGTATTGAAATGTAAACTTAACTTCTGTTGTGAGGTACTTTTGACAATAACCACCATACACATGACTGAATAATCACCTTTCTCTCAGTGATGTCAGCTTTGCTCTGCAGGTCTGTACTCAGAGGTTTAGGGCTGTCAGCTGCGGACGGAACAGGAGATGGTTCAGCCCGTTCCACTGTGTCAGGACTGGAAAAAGACAAATGTTTTTAGGTCAAGCTAGTTTTCCTGCGCCATATCAATGTGCCACATACAACGTCTTCAAATACTTTAATTTATGTATGAGAGAAATCTGAAATGCAGCCGCACATTCCCCATGTATCTGAAGAGAGTGCTTACACAGTGAGGTCATGTACCACGGAAAGCAGATGGCCAGGTGTGTCTGTGCGTGTGATGCAGCAATAGATAACACAGGAACCAGTATCAAGTTACACGGAGAAACATTAAACTAGGAATTCTAATTAACTCTGCACTCTAAACACCACATCAACACTAAACTTGTTTTCTATTATTACTATTTGTTTCCATGTACACAGCTTGTCACAAGGTTAAGTCGGGTGAACTTATTTCCCTCATTTTCATTATTTCAGAGCACATCTCAGGAGTGTTCTGTCTCCACTAAGGCAGGAAAAGTCTCCCAAAAGTGTAAACAAGTTTATGTATTCATCTGTTCCAGAGGTGGGTTTAACCTTTAAGTGTTGTGCTCTAGGACATTAACGTTTACCTTTCTGCAACTCCTTTCTGCTCCTGCTTCTTCTTGTAGTGTTCCTCCATCAGCAGCGTGTCCTCTGACAGCAGCTGCTCCATCAGCATCAGTGCCGTCTTACGATTGGTCAGTGGGTAGAACACTCTGGCCAGCGATTGGTCAACTTTGACTGCCGCTTCTACTAGCTCCTCCCACTTTGGTCTTTCAGCAGGTCTCTCCAGGCTCTCTGTCTCTCCCTCTTGAGTCCCCCTCTCCTCCGTCGCTTGGTTTTCTCCAGACTTCTCATCTTCCGGTTCTGGATGTTCCTCCTCCTCCACCTGCTGACTGATGTCTGTGTCAGAGATGGGGGTGCAGGCAGACACAGAGGTTTCGCTTGTCTGTGTCGGAGGGGCGGGGCTGGTGAACTCGTCGTCAAAAACGTTGTCTGTCAGCGCCCAAGACTGAACTTCCTCTTTGATCTCCTCTTCTGCGGGGAGAATCCACAGCGATGGATCGGTGGTGACACCACAGCTCAGAGACACTTCCTGGTTTGACTCGAGTCCGAGGGAGACGTTGCTTTCTTCATCCACCGACTGCTCTCTCTCTGATCCAGATGCAGAAGGAGAAGTCTTGACTCTAATGAAACATAAACACGTCATGGTTAACAATCACACCTGTTGAAAAAGAAATGTAGGTGCAGAAAAACAGTGTTGATATGTAAAGGGGAACACCTTCACAAGTTTATTATTGATGACTACATTTCAATTATACTTGAATCTGATCCAACAAAGACCCAAGTAGAAAAAGTAGTCAATAATAAACTGTTGAGTAGTGGGCAAGGTTATCCGTTTTCTTAAGAAAAAATGTGTTTGTCTACAAAGCTGAAGGGATATATATTCCAATGAGCACTATGCAAGGAATGTTTTGGAAGTTGTTGAAAAAAGATGTTGCATTGACAAAGAGTGTAATCTTACCTGGAGCTGGGCCTGTTTTCACAGGGAAGCTTTGTCTGGGTGGGAGTGGACGAGGTGGATTTCATTTCTCTCTCACTGGTCTCTGGACATCTGGGGGAAGGTGGGTCAGGTGGAGTCTCACTGGGCGGTCTGCTGGACCTGACCTCATCTGTAACCGGGCCGTGAGAACCAGGAGATCCAGAGGGAGTCCTGCAGGAGGCCGGGGAGGAGGATCTACTAGCTGAGGCGCTCTCCTCCGTTTCAGAGCTCTGCCTTGACACAGACTTTATCTGGGCTCGGCTTTGTGTCTGTCCCTGACCAACGATCGCCCTTTCCTTTTGCCCTGTTACATTTTGTTTCATTCCCCCTCGGACCAGCCCCTGGGTTTCTCTGACTTCAGCAAAGAATGAAACGCTCCTCTTGTCTTTGACGGGTCCTCCAGGTTCAGTCGGATCCCTCCAAAGTTGATCTAACTGCTCAGAACTTTTACTCATGGCCGATGGTCTTGGTAACTTTGATGCCCCGAGCTCTTCCATGGACTTCCCCCTCTGTGCGACCACACGGACGCGCTGCTGGCCCTCAGGGGCCGGCTTCAATGAGGAGTCCTCACTGGCATGCGTCTGAGGACTGACACAGACAATCAATGTTAACATGTTTAACACAAGCTATCAATTTAAACAAAGTTTGAAAGAGTTTTCAATTAAAACAAAAACTACTAAACTACCACCTGTAGCCATCACATCTTCATATTGTTTTGTTTTTTATATATCTCACTGACTAATTCTTTATCTATTTATCTAATACTCATGCTGCAACAAACTTTGAGTTATACGTGTTTGCAGACGGGCTAATTTTGCAAAAGGTTTATGTGAAAGATGTAAAAGATATAACTTTGCTGTAACCCTAATGTAGACATTTCTCAAGTGTTTGGACTCTTTATTCATCATGGAGGTATGCAGACATTTCTTTTAAGTAAGGTAAGGTATGATCATTTAAGGACAAATAAAAATGCATCATAAAAAGGCTCTGTATTTTTACATTTTAAAGACTGGCAACTAACAATTTCATATTTTGAAATATGTCAACTCCTTGGAAAAGCTTGAGTCAATGATTCTTCTTTTACAGCCCATGCATAACCTCTCTAGAGGAATGCTGCCTAGCTGGACCAGGTGGGTGTTGACTTTCCAGTGTCCCAGGGACTTAAGAGAAGATTTATTATCTGCGCACACTCACTGACCTATTACTCTCGTGACCTAAACCTAAACAAATGTACCAATTTGTCTCTGTTGCATACCTGGGGGTTTCCATAGCATTAGCTGGTAATGGATCTTCTTCGTGATCGAGTGCCTGCAAACCCAGAAAAAAAGTCAAAACACGTGAATTACACTTGAATCTGTCCAGTTAAATCCTTCTAGTATACAAAATGAGTGTGAAATAGTACAGCAAAGGCCACACAGGGGTAAGTTAACATGAAAGCTTGTCAGACACTAACTTTATTCAAGAAACATGCATTTTTTAAGTGTCTCAATCTGTACAGACATACCTGTGGTGTGGATGTGGATCTGTTCCTTAAAAAACATGGTGGTTCTGGTTGGTCCAAGAGACTCTCCACTGAGGCGGACTTCCCCTGAGATGGGCCTTGGCTCTCCCTCCATCTGGGTTGATTGGACTGACCAACATATTGGCCTGAACAAGACTGTGACGAGAAGAACTGGGCGTACCTGAATTGGGATGATTTGTATTAAATACTTAAACGATTGAATCTTTATGACAACAAAAAGCATCACAGAAGACCTGCTTTTTCACACCTGATAGAGCTGGAAGAGGAGTCCAGGATGCGGCCTGCAGAGTGGGGTCTGTTGGGTTTATTCTTGGTGTTTTTGCCTTCATTATTTCCTGATAGAGGCCTGGGACCCCAGTCGAAGGGTTTCTCCCCCAGAGAGTGCCTCTGTCTGGGCGGAGATGGTAACTGAGGAGCCGGCTGCTGTGGCTCGGGCACTTTCTGGCCCGTTTTACGCACCATGTACTCCACCAGCGCCTTGTGTTGCATGTGTTTTAAGTTGGATTTTGTAGCGCTAGAAGCTGAGAGGGCTCTACCTCTCGTCTCAAACATCTTCCTCCGTGCTGCAACCAGTCCCTGCTCCCCTTGCTGTGCACGTTCCTCTTCCTCGCATTCGACTGCAAACAGGCTTTCAGTGTCGTTGCCAAAGGAGCGGCAGGCAGAGTGGACGGGGGCTCCACCGAGCTGGTTGAGTTTCTCTGGTTCAGAGTAGCACATCTTTTTCTGCTCTTGAGTCAATCGCTTCCTGCCTCTGATGCGTGCTACCTGGGGCTGGGCCACATTCGCTGGCCTCCCGTTTACCTCTTCAGTCTCTTTGTCCCTCTCCTCCTGACTCTCCCTGACTTCGTCTTTGATGCTCCCCCTCTCGGTCTCCTCAGAAGCCACAGAGGGAGTGAGTGTATCTGTGGAGGTCTCAGAGTCCTGTGATGAGGAGAAAGCGTGGATAACTGTAGGCCTCAGCTCAGGTTCTGGCCTGGTACGGTGCGGCCATGACAGCTGCAGGTCCCTCCTTTTGAATGATGTCTCCCTCAGGACTTTCGACTGGGCATCCTTCAGCTTCTCTTTGTAGTACTTTTTAAAGGAGTCGTCCAGCGTGTTACAGGCAACTTCCTCTCCATCGTTCTTGCTCGTGTCACTTTTTAGAGGTCTCTCCTTCTCGGTACCAACCACGTCTCCATGACCTGTTTTGTTTAGAATTGCTTCTTTGCCTTTTGTATTGAAATCAGCATCCTTTTTAGGCTGTGACGCCGCCCTGCTGGCTCCGGTGAGGTGGTACAGTAGCGGGGTTGTTTCTTTGTTTATCCTCTCGCTGGCTACATCTCCCAAGGGCTGCCGTTTCCCTCTTTTTGCTTGCTCCTCTCTCTTGTGGGGGTTAGGCTGTTCATTGCTTATGAGTGGGGTCGCCTCCTTTGTTGGGTTGGTTGAATGTGGTGGGCAGTTTCTTTCTGGTCCACAGTAGAATATAGGGTTGTTGGCAGTGTGGCGGCTGATATCCCGACTCTGGATCATGTCGATTTCTTCTAAGGTGTCGAAGCTTCTCGAGGACCGCGTTGAAATGTGATTCTCCTGATCCTGGCTTCTGGAGGAAACGTCCTGGCTCTGAGAAGTTAAAGCCTCTCTCGCATCACTGAAAGAGGTCTCATCTTGGAGAGATCTAAACAAATGATCCATTGTGCTGTGGCATCTTCCTTTTTCTCTTAGCACCACAGTGGAGCTCTCACTTCCAGTCTCAGACCCACACACAGATGCAGAGTGTGTCCTCATTCCAGATTCAGACAGCTTACACAGTCCTGTGACAAAATAGAATTGACCCTTATGCTGGATGCTGCTGTTCTTGAAACCCTGACCAGCATTCCAGGGGCTGGCAGCTCGAGCTGGCTCTGGACCAAGCCAATCATGCGCCGAGTGCGCCCTTTTGCGCTTACTCTCCAAATGGCCACTGTTTCCACTGGGCTTGTTGTTATGGTCTTCATTAAACACACCACTGCTTGAAGGCAGTCTGGGTTTCAGGTGCTCAGGCTGGCTTATGGAGTTTATTGACTTGTCCTGCTCCGCTGCTTTGTTATCGGTGATGGAAAGGTATTCTGGGTTCAACGGCGCCCGAGTTTGATCGTGAGACTGGAGATGGGGGCGGTATGTTGGCGACTGCTGGGCCTGTGGCAGTTCCTGTTGAGAGCCCCTCCACACTGAGAAAACTGGGTCCGAACTGAAGCTTGCTTTGCCTGTATCTTGGTTAGCCGTCTCAGGTTTTGGAGCATTTTGACCATGGGGCTGTGGATGGAGTCGACTGAAGGGTCTGGGCTGTTGTTGAGGCGGCTGGGGTTTAAATTCAGTACCTTGATTGTGGACTCGGCTGTTTTCAAAGTTTTTTGTGGCTATAAAACTATCCATTCGTGCTGGAACAGGAGGAGGACGGACAGTAGGGTGGGAATGAGCCCCCATAGGCACCTCTTTTTTAGAGAGCGCTTTGTTGTTGATTTGCAAACTGTTGTTGCCATTCTGGTGGTCTACATTGGTGTTGGTATTGTTACGATATTGCTGAGAGATAGCTTCCACGGAGCGATAGAGCTGGTCCATGGTCTTTGAGTCGGACTGAAGAACCTGGGTGGGATGGTATATGGACTTCACGTACTTAAGATCAGCATAGTGGCTGAAGGAGCTGGACTGTATGTCGTCTGGGAGAAAGGGGGAGGGGTAGTCTGGGGCAGTGGACCCACCAGAGAAGGAGCTGTATGCAGAGTCTCCTTTGCCGTGCTGATGGTGGACTAGATGGTCGGCGATGCTGCTGTTGGACTTGGCGGGGGAGAGCCGGCTGACGGGCAGGCTCAGAGGATGGAGGTCAACGTTGCTCATTCTCTCAAAGTGGAAGTTGTAGGAATCCATGGAGGACTGGGGCGGATGACAGGAAGGGAAGGGCGGGGTTTGTGATTGTGGTATGCAAGTGTGTGCACTGATGCATGTGTCTTCCTTGTGGGTGAAACTTGGGAATATACCGCCAACACATTTGCACCAGGTTGTCCGTCACGCTTGTCGCTAATTAGGTCATTTTCCTGCCTTCTTTTTGTTTATTCTAGGCCTCTTGAAACGGTCTGCTCAGTAGCTCCTGGGGGAAAAAACACAAAAACAGCACACACTAGTTATCACCATGAATCTTGACTCAGGACACACACTCCAGACTTACATCTGAGGAAAATGACTGCTTAAGATGAACATTAAAAAGATACAATTCTTGTTCAAACAGCATTTGAAAACCAATAGATTGACCAACACTCAGTATATCACATGGCTCTGTGTAGTCATCACAAAGATCCCAATGCGTAGCTGTTACGACTGATGATCGGTAGGTGAGTACAGTTAACCACCTGTTGAAGGAGCCTGTCTTCATGTTGCACGCACATGGCCTCTAATTAGGGATCCTTGAGGTTGGCAAAAATGTCACATGACAAAAATGTCAGGAATTCCATATGGAGCTACAGAAATCTGGGAGGATTAGTCATGTGATGGATGTATGATGCCTTGTTATACAGCGCTGCAAACCATAAAGGTTCTCTACATTCTTTTTTTTAGCGAGAGAAGCATTTAACAGCCTAACATGTTATGATTTGGGCATGATTCGACTTCCAATGACCTACACATGAACAGTGACTGAGACGATAAGGACACATTTATTGTTATTCTGTTCTAGACGCTGTAGAGTCTTGCAGATTGAAGGGTAGACAATGTATTTCCAACTGAGACACAGTGAAGCTTGATCAATAATATCTTGGTCTTTCAAAATGAGTCTGCTGCAGCATTCAGATTATTTGAATGAACCAATTAACTTGACAATAGTGGGTTTTACTTTAAACTCTAGTAACATTTCTCAAGTTTCCTTATAACACTCTAAAACATTAAAAATGCAGATGATGTTATAACTTATAGGGCTGCCATCCTGTAACAAAGAAACCTGTTGCCATTATCAGCTATCCAAAGAAACATCTTAAATACAAACCACAGCCCCTTCAAGTTCATTCTAGTTAATAATAGGCTTAGGTTTTACGGAGGACTCTAATGACAGAGTAACGGCTCGTCTTTTCCTTGACCTGCATGCCTTTCCATGACTTTGTCCTCAAGATGAGACTGCATACCTGTCACGCATACACAAAGGTCGATGTTGCCAATAAAACAAAGACAAGCCAACCAGCTAATCAACTCTGACACTGCAGAATAAAAGTTTGGCCTCACCATTGTTGGAAGTGCAGCAAATGTTGCGTTATCCGTACAAACAAACCAAAAAGTCCTGTAGAGACTGATCTCTTGGAAACTTAGAATGACAACTGAAACCTCTTTTATAATCAGTATGGCCATGTTTGTTGCCTGAGCATAAATCTCAGAATTAAAGATGATCCTAGGTGGTCGTTTTGCATACTCACAAAACCCACCTCCCCAGAGCCTTTCATACTACAGTATTAAGGGGGATTCCATGTGTTTATGAAGGCCCTTCTGATCTGTGGTGTGTTTCTGTGTGTGTGTGTGTGTGTGTGTGTGTGTGTGTGTGTGTGTGTGTGTGTGTGTGTGTGTGTGTGTGTGTGTGGTTTCCAGCCCTCCTCTTCCTTCTGAGAACACAGAGAGAGAGGCTCCCAACCAGGGGAGCGCTCAAGTGGAAGTGATGGAGGGGACAGGCAGTGACAAAATGTACAGAGAAGAGAGAGGGAGGGAGGGTGAGGCAGAGGGTGACCGGCCCAGACAAATACCCTCACACGCAAACCACAACAACAAGAGACAAGAGAAGTGAACAATGACAGCAGGAAAGCTGAATCAAGTTGGAAGGCAGGATCAGCAGTGAGGCAGGCAGCGAGCCACACAGAGATCAGCAACTTGCAGGCTAGTATGAATGAAAGTTTGTCAAGTTAAGAGAGCGATGTTAGCAAGAAAAGAAATAGAAAAACTCACCACAACTTTGAGTCTAAGTTGAAGAAAAAGTTCCCACTTAAATAAGGATTTCCTAAATGACTTCCGTCCTGGCTTCTCTTTCAGAGAAATCTTTCTTCCTTTCAAAAGAGGGACCAGACCAAGTTGCCAGGAGAGCTAGATATTAGAGGGAAGACTTCTAGCGAGTCCCTTCTCCCCCCACAGAGACCCGAGTCTGCCTAGTGGGAGCCTCTGATTGGCCAGCCGATGACGTCTGGCTCTCCGTTTGCACAATGAGCGCAGCGGAGGGAATATTTCACTGCCGCAGATAGCTGCTAGTGCTGTCGGCCGCCTGAACAACAGAGAGAGAGATGAGGAGCAAAAAAGAAAAAAGGGGGCCTCGCATTCCTGGCTGGCTTCAAAGACGGAGCAGAGGCCGGGCGCCATTCATTCCCAAGGCCCTGAGCTCGGCACATGGAGACTAGCCAAGGCAGGAGGGAGGACGGAGGATGGGAGGGGGTAGTGGTGGTGGGTGGATGGGTGACCTCACAACCTCCACCCCAAAAAAAAAACTGTCACAAAGACTAACTCTCCCCCACCATCGTGCTCAATTTCTCTTATTCCCAACATCTATTAGTCTTCCAGGTTTTTCCTATTCTTCGAAACCCTTGTTAATGAAGAAGCTACACAACTAAACAAAAACCAACAGTCTACTCTAATCACTTCTGCAGTGATAATAAAAGGTCATCATTACGGTAATTACCCGTAGAAACGTTTTGTTTAATTATGTGGTAATTATCATACCAGTGGTGGCCTTTACAAATGATTTTGGTGATAACTGAAACTATAGTACTATATTTAAACAATAAGCTAAGATTTTTTTTTTACAGATCTGTCTTGTAAGGGGTCGAACAGGTTCTCCATGACACCCTAAACTTTAAAAACTCCTGTCTGAGAAAGACCTTATTTGCACTCTCTATTGTTTTCTACGGTAGCTGGCAATGCTTGTGCCCACTCAGCTATGCAGAGTTAGCACAGTGTCAAACAAAGTAGTGCGTCAATGTCTTGTGATTGGTTAACGCTGAACTGGCTGACTCAATCTGACGACAAAATAACATTTATTAGAACTGAGAAGGAGAGATTTATTTTAATAATATAAAAAATGTGAACTGCATTCAACCTGAGCCCTATTTATTTCTATTATATATTTTGAAGCTTGATACCTCATTGGAAATTGTGAGAGAGAACTGGCTATCAGCTTTAAAATAATGTGCAACGCTTATCAAGTCCCTTTCCAAATGTGATAAGAAGAGAGCTCCATGAAAGGGGTCAACTTTAAAATAGAAACAGAGATAAGCTCATGCCAGTTTTTGCCTTCAACTGAGCTAAGTACTATATCCTGGTGGAGTGAGAGAAAAGTATTCCTTAAGACCTGCAAGAATTTAAATACCATATTTAAAAAAAATCCAAGGAGGTCAGGAAAGGTGTCAGGCAAGGACACATTTTTGCAAAGATTGGATTTATAAAACCTATGAATGTGAGAGAGAACACGCGCAGGCTGATGTAGAGAGGGAGGAATGAGGGATCGAGGGGGGGGGGGTGCGAAATTCTTTCAGAGTTTTTTGTCTTTCAATGTTGATTATGTGTTCCAGCGTGACCTTCACCATGCAGCCACGAGACTGGACCACCAGGCGTCTCAGAAGAATATGGCAGAAATAATACATTGAAGAGATTGAGAATGTAGATACAGGAAGTACAGGGTGATAAGGAAATGCAGCAGGACCCCAAGAATGCAAGGTCCAATAAGAAGTGGGGAAGGCACAAAGGAAGAAACAAGCAGGAAATGTGGGGACTATAGGGGCTGATGCCCCTGGTAGCCAGCCAACCGACTAGCAAGCCAAAAACAATAAGTATGTTAGCCCCTAAGGTCTGCTGATGAAGAAGATGATGATGGGTTTGTGGACCTCTGAGCTAAATGGATTTGTCCTCAAAATACTGAAGTTAGCACTGCCTCAACCAACAGAAACAACTAACTTTTTGTATTGCTGAACATACCCCAATAAAGTGTATAGGAAATGGTAAAATACCTTCAGAAGGCATTTTTTCGGGGTAGTTAATAGAGTGGTTGGACAAATTGCCATGTTTAAATGTACCCAGAATCTATTGTGAATTACTCTTAGGTAAGATTCAAGAACAACAAACTATGCTTTGCAACAGATGATTTTGTCTGAAGTTGGAGTCTCAGTCTTAGTAGTCAAGTCAAAGTCTTTTATACTTTTGGACTTTTGACTGGACCCCACAATATGTTTGGGCCAGATTAGCCTTTGGAGATTGACAGTGTCGAGAGGGGGAGATACAGGAGATGATAGGTGTAAGAGGACCGAAGGCCGTATTCAAACCTGAGTGCATGGTGCTCAGGGACCAGTTTCCTGGTTACTTTAAAAAAAGAATGTACTAATCTAGAGGTAAGAAAACATTAAACGAGAGTAGAACGCTGCGCCAATGATGCTGTAAGAAGACACACTACAACTTTGTGTCAGGAAATATGTCAACTGTACCACATAGAAGACTCCTTTCATACTGAAGAACAGAACAGTCAAAAACATCGTTAAAAGAGGCACCTCAGAATTCCTGATTCAAATGGCAAAAAAGAAAATATACAAACATGCATAGCCTAGGTCTTTGTCAAGAGGCTCCACTCTGGTTACGACATTAATGATTTAAGCCAGTGGTTCTCAACCTGTGGTACGCGTACCACAGGTTGAGAACTAGCTCCCGCTAGTGGTACGTGGAGGAATCTGACATATACAAAAAAAAAAAAAAAAAAAGATTAATTAATCTTTATTTTTTTATTCAAAGGTGGGGTCGGTAATTTTGGAGAAACCAGCTCGAGTGAGCTAGAATTTGAAAATACACAACCGGAAAAAATATGCCACTTCCTTACAGAGCCTTCCACAGATGACATCTTTTAAAGGATTTTTTGTCAAAGCACTTCAGATATTCATTACTATCGGGATGTTAAGAGCATTCCATGGAATATAACAAAAGTGTATCTCGAGCCGGTTTCTCAAACGTGCCTACCCCACCTTTAACCTGTACACATAACACAGACATATAAAATACAGGAAACACAACCAAGTAAACAAAAAGACGAAAAGCAATCACTACATTGTGCACATTTGGGACATTAATGTACACTATTATTATTGCAAGAGCAGCTGATGGTAAGGACCTCAGACAACTTCAATATAAAACAGGCTATAGGGACAAGTGCCATCAGTTTGAGGCTTGATTGAATAACATTAATTAAAAAATAAATCATACTATCAAAATACTACAACGAATGAAAATAAGCTTGAGATAATTGAAACTGTGGTTCAAATTAGTTCTAATAGGCTATTGTTATTTTTAGATTTAGAAACGAAAACATTTATTTTATTTTATTTCTGGCGTTGCTAATTACGACCTTACTACCCGCTAACGTTGCAAGCAAGCTAAAGAAAGAAGAAAGCTGAATGATGTTAAAAACGTGGCTCAAAACGGGAGGTAATTGGAAGAGAGGTACAGAGGAGAATATTACCAGTGAAAGTGAACAAGTGAATGAGGAGGAGGACAGTCATCAACCGAGCACAAGCGCAGGCTCCACAAGCAACGCAAAAGTGATATGCACAGCCGCTGTGATGGAGGAGAGAAGTGACTCAGGAAGAAGGCATTTGCTCAAATGATGGAGAGAAGGCTGTGACCGAGGTCAAACGCTGAAAAAGCACACACTTGTCCTTAATTGTTGTCTTTTTTCTTATCTTTTTTACTTTGCCACCACAGAAATGGCAATAGCAAACATCAGCAGACTGAAGATGAGCTATTAGCCCTTAGGCTCATCTGCTCCTGGAGGCTTCATTATTATTGTGGAACTGAATTCCCAATTGGACATTTTCTATTACGATGTAGGTTGTTGCAGGAGGCCTACATTCAAACTTTGGTATAGGTCCAGGAAATGACATGTGTGTGTACAGTTGACATTTGAGAGATCCTGCATTTTAACATTGGTCATATGGTGGTACTTGGAGAGCCAACTATTTTCTCAGGTGGTACTTGGTGTAAAAAGGTTGAGAACCACTGGCCTAGAGGGATAAGGCATATTGCAAATAGGTTTGCCGTCCGTCAATCCGGAGACTGAGTGGTATACTATTTAACGCGGCGTGGATTA
>NW_011352753.1:36035-47308 GCF_000735185.1 Notothenia coriiceps
TGGAGAAACCAGCTCGAGTGAGCTAGAATTTTAAAATACACAACCGGAAAAATATGCCACTTCCTTACAGAGCCTTCCACAGATGACATTTTTTTAATGGATTTTTTGTCAAAGCACTTAAGATATTCATTGCTATCGGGATGTTAAGAGCATTCATGGAATATAACAAAAAGTGTATCTCGAGCCGGTTTCTCAAACTTACCTACCCCACCTTTAACCTTTACACATAACACAGACATATAAAATACAGGAAACACAACCAAGTAAACAAAAAGACGAAAAGCAGTCACTACATTGTGTACATTTGGTGCATTAAGGTACACTATTATTACTGCAAGAGCAGCTGATGGTAAGGACCTCAGACAACTTCAATTTAAAACAGGCTATAGGGACAAGTGCTATCAGATTGAGGCTTGATTGAATAACATTAATTACAAAATAAATCATACTATCAAAATACTACAACGAATGAAAATAAGCTTGAGATAATTGAAACTGTGGTTTAAATTAGTTCTAATAGGCTATTGTTATTTTTAGATTTAGAAACGAAAACTATTTTTTTTTTATTTCTGGCGTTGCTAATGACGACCATACTACCCGTGAACGATTAGCGAACGTTGCAAGCAAGCTAAAGAAAGAAAAAAGCTGAATGATGTTAAAAACGTGGCTCAAAACGGGAGGTAATTGGAAGAGAGGTACAGAGGAGAATATTACCAGTGAAAGTGAACAAGTGAATGAGGAGGAGGACAGTCATCAACCGAGCACAAGCGCAGGCTCCGCAAGCAACACAAAGTGATATGCACAGCCGCTGTGATGGAGGAGAGAAGTGACTCAGGAAGAAGGCATTTGCTCAAAGGATGGAGAGAAGGCTGTGACCGAGGTCAAACGCTGAAAAAGCACACACTTGTCCTTAATTGTTGTCTTTTTTCTTATCTCTTTTCTTTTTTACTTTACCACCACAGAAATGGCAATAGCAAACATCAGCAGACTGAAGATGAGCTATTAGCCCTTAGGCTCATCTGCTCCTGGAGGCTTTCATTATTATTGGAACTGAATTCCCAATAGGACATTTTCTGTTACGATGTAGGTTGTTGCAGGAAGCCTACATTCACACTTTGGTATAGGTCCAGGAAATGACATGTGTGTACAGTTGACATTTGTTGTGTGAGAATAAGTTATTATTTTGTTCTTTATATTCTCACTTGTGGTGAGTGTGAGAGAGAGTGAGAGAAAGAGAGAGAGAGTGAGAGAGTGAGAGTGAGAGAGAGTGAGAGAGAGAGAGAGAGAGAGAGTGACAGAGAAAAAAATATATACATTTGCCTCCGAGTCCTGCATGGACTGTATTTTAACGTTGGTCATATGGTGGTACTTGGAGAGCCAACTATTTTCTCAGGTGGTACTTGGTGTAAAAAGGTTGAGAACCACTGATTTAAGCTTCTTGTTGTAGAGGATTAACATTGTTACAATGACCTTTCAGGGCAAAAATGCCTCCATTAAAACGTGAACTGTTATTTTCTTTACTTTCTTACAATGTACACTATATGAGATTCTTGACCCTATAACGAATACCACCTAGGTACACGGAAGACACTTTAACACAAGCCGCTAGAAACTCGGTGTCATCTAATGAGAAATCTTTTACATTTGTGAGAGTAAAATGGACGAATAAGGCATCACACGTTCGCAAATACTTCACTTCTGAACTCAAGTTTCCCACAGGACCTGAAAGACATCATTCCTATTGTCCCCGATCAAACAGAAACAGAGAGGAAGCCGTTTTGAAAAGGTGGAAGTGGTCGGGTTTTGAGCACTTCCACAGTGAAGCATTTATCAACGGTAAAGGGAAAGCTGCGTTGCCATGCACTGTTATCACCAACGCCTGCATGGCAGTCCCTCCTGTATGTGTGTGTCAAACATGGAAAAGGACAGAGATTAAGGGAGAGCAACTGTGGCTGTGTGTTGCTGGGCAGTGCTCACATCGGTGTGTCAAATCTCAAACTGACCAAGACAAGCTGTCACACTCTAACAAGCTCCACATTCCTGCCTTGATCTGGCCTAAATTACTTGACAACATTAAAATTCAGTCTGCATGATTTTATGTTGAGGAATTCACTTAAACCTGCATACACTTAAATAAACATACATGTCTTACTGTTACTAAATGTATGTGTTACTTCTCCTGCAAAACAATTAGTGCTTGGACTCAAAATGCAAAAGGGTCGATAGAATTGTGTTAATAACAGTAAAAAAAACATCAGTTTGACATTCTGTATCCTTCCTTGTCAACCATTAACCAGGAACTGCAATTCCCGGCAGCATTAAGCTTTAAAACTGAACACAGGCTATAGGGAATGATACACTTCTTATTGCTTTCAAGTGGCTTCTGAGAAGACAATTACTTTTGTATTAAGAACCCCCCGGTGGGGCTGCGATATATGATCTAGTCATGGTGAGTTTACTTGGATACTGTAGGAATTCCTCCACACTAGAATAGCACAAGGCTGCAGGCGTGATGAGAGTTTTGTTTGGTGTAAAAATGGGCCGTGTAAAATCATCATTTCTGCGGCATATCCTTTTCAGTCTCTGGTATGCGTGTTCATATCTGAGAGCAGACTTATCTGGGTCAGATGTACAAAAAAAGTCAAATAAAGGAAGCAATTATAATCGGGAACTGAATGGTACACTGAACGCTGTCAAATGTAAAACCTGAAATAAAAAGTTATGCAGCAACAATCTGTCTTGCAGCTTGATCAAATGTAAATAAAGCTTATTCGTGCAAGCGCAAACTTCTGATGTCAGCAGAGAGAGGACAGATGCTCTACACTTCAAATTTCACTGGTTTAAAACAGTGACAAAATTGAACATCTCTACAAAGCCAAATACGTCATAGGACAAAGAAAATGTCTGATAGCACTAACAACACGGGAGACAAAAGAGAGCCATGGTGAGGAATGTAAGAAAGGGGAAGAAAAAAAACACAGAAAGTACGAAAGAAGAGACTGCCCGGCAGACAGATGACGACAAACAACACACAAAAACAAATGACCCACTTCCTGTTTAAAGGTCAGAAACGTCTCATAGGCTTCATCAGCACGTAAAAAAAACATTTAAAAAAAACACATCTATTGTTCTTGGGTCCCCAGTGTCTCCTAAAGCTCAGGCCTCATCTCTCAACAGAGAGACTGCAGTCGAGGCAGGACGGATAAAAGGAAGCTCAGTTTGGTCTTTTCTTTGGGCAACATCTGTCAACTCCCCCTCAACTAAATTACTTTTCATTGAATTGTTTTACATTGGAATAAACTGTATCACAAATGTTTCTTGTTGCAATTTCAGTGTTTTCCAATATCATGAAGCCCTGAATTGTACACAAGAAGAATTGTAGTTCAATTTCTGCAATTCTGGAAGTGTTTGTGGGTCCTTAGGTAAATATCTATCTATATCTGTAGTACTCATAACTTTTTGCATCCTGCACTGAAAATGTATTAATGTATATTGTAATATTTATGTGTAGTGGCTATAGTAAATGATTGTGAGCATTTGTAATCGAGCTGCCGTGTGTGATTCAGCACCAGATTATTTAGGGTATACTTGATGGCAATCAAACACAAAGTCAGTCTGATGAAGCAACATGTAAACATGCTTTTTCCTGTTTTTCCAATTGAATTTGTTAATTATTATACGGTATTTACAGTTAGTATACAGTAAATTATACAGTTTCAATGTTTCATAAAATGCTGACATGAAATAAATCCTAGCAAATAAGTCCTACTGCAAACGGAACAATGAATTCCTTTTGCAAGCTCAACAGTTATATATCTGCCCATTACAATCATTGATTGGTACTCATAGAATGTATTAATGCTGCTAATCTGAGCCAAAGCTTTTAATGGTCTTATCTCACCCTATACAGAGTGGAGTGGCAGAAAGGCCATACGATATGACCTGGTTCCTAACTGTATTGTTTACAATTAGTGAAAGCTGCTCTGCTCCCTGTGAGGATGTCATTGTTTGCCTTGGAAATAATATGTTTTAAGGTTCAGTGTTTTATTCTACAAGAATCAAAACAGTTCAAACAGCTGAGAAAGGTCTCCAGGACTTTGTGTCAATTAGGAAACATTTTCGTTTAGAATTAGTTGCGTGAGTGTAAGTGAGCGTAAACAATCTTTGCTTTAAAATTGATGAAGTTTAAACTAATTCTGTAGTTTCCTAACAGCTTTTCCTATGCAATACTTCAACATGAACATACAATGACCTGAATGTAAACAGGCTATTGTGAGCATGTTAGTATGCAAACACTAATAGTACAATTTCATTACACTTTGTGGATGTTCACCATGTTGTGGTGGATGACAGTACTTACGTTTCTGTTTCTTGAGAAAGAAGAGAAAGTGACAGGAAGTTAGAGTCAACTGACTATTTCAAACAACTCACCATAATAAAAACTGTACAATAAAACAACCTGCTTTCTATGCTGGGTAACTTTCGTGCCAAACACCTGACACTTTATGGGCAGATGGCACTTTGCCACTCGGTGCCTTATCACTCTTTGGTAGTTTGGTAGAGGAACATGGAAAGGAATGTGCTTGATAAGCAGCTAGGGCAGGTACAGGTAAAACAAGGAGAGCAAACAGCTTGCTATATTCAGTAAACACAGCTATCAGTTTGACGTCTTAAAACAAAATATACAAATCTTAGTCAAATACTTTCAGCTACTTATTTACTGCTCTGTTTATCTCACACATCTACACCTCAAGCCACAGAAAGGATTCAGTCATCCTGGTAGGACACAATGGAATAGGTATTTATTTAGTCCACTTCTTAATATGAATTGACTCTATTGTCATTATAGCACGATAAAGTTATTGAGTTCACTGCTGTATTCGAATATCAATTGTATAGCAGATGCTACGTGCAATGCATTTATTGCATTTGCAGACGTCAGGAGAAGATAAGACAATAAGAGGATAGCCTACAGGTCACTTCCTGGTTGAACAAAATGTGCATGAGATAACAGGAAATAAGCCTTTGGGTTTACATTCAATAAAGCAATTTGATGACTTGTCGCAAAGTCAAATTAGTTTGAAATGAAAGTTATGACTTTTATGCAAGGCTTGGACGTTGTGCTCATCCTGATTATTTTGTGAGGCCTATTATATCACAAGGACACGTTTAGTTTTAATACCCATTGCATAATTGTATTAGATACTTAATCTTGCAGTGAGGGAGTTATACACAGGAAGAAGACAGAGTAATAAAGTGCCAAGGACGATTTGTGCAAGCACCAATTAGCAACATGGTTTTGCAATGGCACTGAGTGGCACGGTATAAGCTTTTGATTTAGTTTGTCAATTCATCCAACTACAAATAATATTTAAAAAAGTAATTAAATGAGGTAAAAACAGATGAAAGTTCTACGTCTATAGCCTTGAACAACACAATATTTCATGAGAAAAGCCTCAAATTGTTATCCCTATCCTTCTACAGTCACACGAATCCTAAATCTTTACATCAGCAGACTATCCCGTTGACTTTGAGACACTCAGACGACATAATTAGAAGTGGGTGTTTCCCCTCCTTTAATCGCTCGACCTCCTGCAGTGGCCGAAGTCAGGTTACAGTACCAAATGACCGGCTGAGCTCCAACACAACAGAATTCCTCGTCTGGCCTTATTGCTCCCCTAGACCCGCCTAATATGAGGCAATTACCGCCAATGAAAGGACATTTTAGATCATAGTATGTAATCAAAGCTTATACAGAATACCAGGGACTAGTTATGAAGGGAACAGTAAAGACATTCCCCACAGCTCACACAAAACACTGAGAGATTAAGGCATCAACCAAAGTGACCCTATCTGTCAACACTACCATTCTTTGCTTGTTAAGCTCTCTGCATCCCCCCCTACGGGTCTTTCAGTTACTTTCACTGATCAGAGTCCTGCTCAGAAGACACTATGCACCGATAATGATGGTCACACATGTTTGTTGCTCATTTATTTCAAAAGGCCTTTTATCACTGAAGACAGTTTGACATGTCACAGCAGAGAAAGCTCAGGTGTGACTGATACAATGCATTATTGTTGAATTCCTTTTAGCTGAGGTATAATAAATCCAAAGAAAAAGCACTGGTGTCAGTAATCGACGGGTGTGTGCACACCTTTTTAGGAATAGTTAAACAGTTACTTTCTTTCTTTTCAGAAGTTAGAATGGAAGATGGATCTTTTTCACATGGATATTTTGATTTGTCATAGTAGGGAACGCACAGGGAAATTGATTAATGATGGTTCAGTAGCATTAAGTGCTGCAATAAGCTATTCTACTCTTCCACATGGAACGTACACTGAAAAAACTGAAACATTGACTTTAAAGGTCCCATGTCATGCTTTTCCGGTTATTACACGTCCCCTTGTGTGTTATGAAGGTTTTTATGCATGTAAACGGTCTGCAGAGTCGCAAACCCTCTGAGACTGCCAAGGCACACATAAAACTCTAACACAGAACAGACCTATGCTGCCCCAGAACGCCTCGTTGGAGATTTCTCTTTTTCTTCCTGGGTACAGTGGCGTGCCCATACCCAAATGGACCCATTGGTCAATCCGTGGAGCCGTTACGTTAAGACTTCCTCACACACACACACACACACACACACACACACACACACACACACTCAATCTTTTCTCAACTGCAGCTCTGCCGATTTTTTACACACACACAAACTCCCACCCAGGCTGCAGGTGTGTGTGTGTGTGTTCGGGCTGGGTTTCGCTGTGTCTCGCTGTCTCACAGACGGCCACAGGGCTCATAGGGAGGGGGGGGCAGGAGCTCCAACAAGCCGTTTAGGACAGAGTGAATACACATACTATACAGAGATGCTGTATGAGAAACCAATGATTTTGGAAAATTGCACAATATAAATCTATTTTAGTATACCTCAACAATGGAATTATGATCAGTAGAAATGGCCATATTAGGTTAGTTGAAAGCAATTATATTAAGTTGAACTTAATATTTGTTATTTAAAGTTAATATTATTGTTTTCAACTAACCTAATACAGACATGTGAAATCTGTTGACCTAATACATTTAATTCAAAGTCAACCTTTCAGTTTTTGTCAGTGTAAGGCAATTCTATTTCACGTTCCTTTACAGATTATATATGGTATTTTTTATTTTGTTAATAAACGTAAATACAAACATGCTCTTTGCTCTATTTCCTCTATGTTTGTACAATGTACCCGATTCTCTTTTCTGACTTCTCGTTTGAGCCTTCGTCTTTATGAGTGAAATCACCTGTATGGGTGAATCACAGATGCAGAACATGTTAAACCAATGCATTTTAGTCATGCCTGCATCCATTAGTTTATTTTATTGGTGACATACGCACAGATTCTACCCTGATGTCAGAGAAAAAGGTTCACTTACACTTAACTTGTGTTATTCATTCAAGAAGCTCCTGTGGTTACATGGGTATTACTGTGACATCATTCCGGATGAAGGAGAAACAGCCCAAAAGAAACAATGCATAAATAGGGTAAAGATGTGAGAAACTGGGTCACCTTACTTTAATATGGAGTGATGAAAGTGAACAGACATGCCTCTAATCTCTCCTTTCATACCTGCCGGGATGCTTTAGGCCGCTTGAAAGGGACAGTCCAGATACATGACACGCTGCTTGTAGAGCAGCAGCAGCAGCAGCAGGACAACAAGGAAACATTTGCTCAGTGTTGCACCACAGATTTGAATTGCAAAAGAACCGGCCAGGCAGACAGGGACACTGTGTGTCTGTGTGAGGGCCAATGGTTAATGTTCACTTCCCCCACTGCACCCAACATGGCTGCCACTGAAGTCAACTAACCCCAGATCAGCGCCAGGACAGTGACATCATTTTTGAAAGAGTGATAAATGCCAGGTGAAAAAGGAGGCAAATAAATAAAGAACGTTCTCCAGTTTTTGTTTTCAGGGGAACTAAACCCTGATAAACAGAGCACATTAAGCCAAGTGGAGCTGATAATACAGAATGAAGCAGAAGAAAATAAGGATGTCTTGTGGGTAACAGCCAGGTGTCCTTAAATGCAAAATCATTCATGCAAAAATCTGGTCATTTGTATTTCAAATCTCACTCAGTCTCTTTCTCATTCCTCAGACTTAGGTTAAAGCATTTGAGGAATATTGACAGCTTTCCTTTTAAAAAAGTTTGAGTTTCCTGATTGTATTCCACTGATCTACTTTGCTAATTTACAGTCTGAATAAAATGCTGAGGTAAATATTTGCTTTGCATTTATCCAAACAGTTCTTCTCAATCATTCATCACTGTAAAAACTCACGGAAAACTGGGGCAAATCAACTTAACGCTTCACACTTTCACATAATTTACTGATCACTTAATCTACTTATGTTATGTTCAAAGCTAGTGGAAGGTCCCCACTAATGTATAGTTTGTTGTATAGAGCTCCATTTATAGCTAGAATTCAGTTAAAAACAAGTTATTCTAACAGACTGAATCTTTGGCTTCGTCTCATTCCAAAACAAGTATCATCTATGTTATAAGATACTAAAGAAAAACAGACCTGAACACTTTCAAATAATTGCAAATACACCAAATTACCCCTGATCAGCTGTTCTAACTAAATAAAGGGCGCTTGTATTACCCATCATAACTATAAAAAGCCTTAACTTGGGCCTCATATAATCGAAGGGGAAAGTCTGAGTAATTTTGCTCACGTAGAGCCAAACATCTGAGTAGCAAGGAATGTATCTCCTCTTCTCTCCTCCTCCTCCTCACTCTCTCAATCTCCAAACCAGGTCTACAGGGGGATTTTTCACTAAAATGAACCAAGAATTAAAATTTGATTTACTGGACAACTTAGCGCTCGAAAAGCAGAACTGCAGCTTTAAATGTACAAGAGTGCAAAGATATCAGCTCTCAAGGTCAATGGCTTTTCCATGCCAACATACTGTACAAACTATTGCTGTTAAATGTCTTAAAATCACACCAGAAAACAGCAACAGCCTTGCCAACACACATAGTTAACATTTAACCAGTTTTATAATCCTTCATTATGCAGATGATCAGTGCAATACAGCCAAACATTTTTCTCTGATAAGGCTCTCAAACTGAGTAATCCTGGGTAAGCGCTTTTCTTCTGAATTTACTTTATGCTGCAGGAAAGCTAAATTAGGACAATAATGTAACAATGAAAAAGGACAATTATTATTTTATCCGGGATACGGGAGCTCTTTGTTAGCTTGGAGCGCCTTCACCACTTGGTTTGCGAAAAATCCGACCTCCATCTCGAAAAAGTACATATGTCGAGAACAAATGTGTGTCTAATGTGCAGATAATTACACATGCCTCCTACACCTCAGGCTATAGACTGCAATCTCCTATTATACCCACTCCTCCAGAGATGGAAAACTCAGTGTTAACTT
Organism: Notothenia coriiceps; assembly: GCF_000735185.1. Lineage (NCBI taxonomy): Eukaryota > Metazoa > Chordata > Actinopteri > Perciformes > Nototheniidae > Notothenia > Notothenia coriiceps. The sequence continues at coordinate 45,463 of NW_011352753.1, forward strand.
TTAATTGCCCTGCTTTTGAAATGCATACAGTAACCTAATAGTCCTGATCATCACGCTCAGGAGTCAAGTGATTTCTAATCTCCATTGTGTTTTCCCAGCACCGAGGCTGCCACTGTGGCTCATTTTGTGGGAGCTGATCACAATGAGCTCCTTTTACTGCTGGCAGCGCAGGTTTCCTACCTCAGAGCAGGGGACGAGGAGGGGATCAGAAGAGGAAGGGTGGTGTTTAAGGGGGGGGGGATAAGGCTGTAAAACTAATCACACAGATTAAACCTCACTAGAAAACACACTCTGGACTTTGTAACCTGGCAGTGTGTTATTCAGATGTGGAGCTGCCGGACTATGAGGTTATGCAAAGGAAAACACACGCTTGTTTATTTCACTAGTTTTGTTTCCCATGTTGTTCAGTTTCTCTCTATAATGACTTCATTACTGTATGCCTTTGCTGAATGCATGTTTCACTGTTTACTTGTTGGTTTTTGTCTGCTTCTGGTCAGCTGGTAGGTTTTTCCTCTAACTGGGGTTAAATAGCTTTGTTGTGGCAGAGGATATACAATAGAAAAGTGTTTATGGCTATTTATTTAATTATTGATTAATCTGCCGGTTTTTTTTTTAACATATTTGTATTTATTTCTTTACATTTTGTGTGTCAGTCATCCACACCAATCAGAAGTGCTGTGCTCCACATGTTCCAGCCATTGTTAACTAATCAGAAGTGGCCCATGATAGAAGGTGATAGACAGCTTAATCCAATCACCTGCCAAGTATTTTTGAAAGTGCCTGCCCTTTCCAAATGGCTTCCAATGGAGCTTTCCTAGATGGTTCGGTGAAACAAACCATCTGAGTCAGGTTAGTAATGCTCCATCACATGTTTTACATCTATTACAGGGTGAATCTTAAACTGAAGCTTGACTTTAAAGCAACCCAACGGAAGTTTCATGTAAGTTTACTTCTTTCACTCGTAGCTCGGGCTGCGGGGGTGCTAGAGACGGGAGCATGTTGATGCGACCTTCCTAGCCGGAGTTATGGCCGCATTTCACAATAAACTTCCGTTGGGTCACTTAAAAACAAATATCGCAGATCGAATCGCAATATTTGTAAGAAAAATCGCAATTAGATTTTCCCCCAAAATCGTGCAGCCCTAATTTCGGGCTGGGTTTCGCTGTCTCTCGCTGTCTCACAGACGGCCACTGGGCTCATAGGGAGGGGGGGGGCAGGAGCTCCAACAAGCCGTTTAGGACAGAGTGAATACACATACTATACAGAGATGCTGTATGAGAAACCAATGTGAGTTTGGAAAATTGCACAGTATAAATCTATTTTAGTAGACCTCAACAATGGAATTATGATCAGTAGAAATGGCCATGACATGGGACCTTTAAATAATCTTTACAGCTCCAAATAAATTACAATTATGTGAACCGCTGATTTCTAAAATTATGGATTATTTAAACTTGTATCTAAGCATTTTAGACTGAAAATAGAACTAAATCTCAGCCCAGGTGTCGAGGTCGTTCCGGCCCTGATTGGACACATCAGAAAACATCAAGCCTCTACTTCCAGCCGTGTCAGACAGCTGTAAATGCCTCTTTTATTAGTCAATATCACAGCCACATTACTGCGGCCATGGCCAGGTCAGGTCTCAGTGACAACCTCTCACACACACCTTTTCATCAGGGGCTGTGAAACCTGAGAAGGCCCTCCAGCAAACCTGTTGACATGGTGTATTATTGACACACACACACACACACACACACACACACACACACACACACACACACACACACACACACACACACACACACACACACACACACACACACACACACACACACACACACACACA
>NW_011352753.1:47511-75442 GCF_000735185.1 Notothenia coriiceps
ACCAGCCTCTAGTAATCTCGCTATCCGGCGGCTAGCATGATGCTAACGTGTGCAAACACCACACACACACACACACACACACACACACACACACTTTCGGATGAAGGACCCTGTAGTCTAAATTACAGTATTACAGTTACAGTCTCAGACAAAGTGAGTTTTTCTTTCTTATAAGCCTTATTTTTGATTGATTAACATGAATATTTGTAATACTTTAACATCAGTATGAAATAAGTGTACTGATGGTTTTTACATGATGTCTTGTTCTGCTATTGTCAAAAGTCCATTGAGATAGCAAACTTGTTAATTAATTAATATTAAAAAGTTAATGTGAAAATAGAAACATGAGTAAATATCTGTAAATGGTAGAATAATGAAGACCATAGAAGGCTAGAATGCAGATTTCCAAAAGAAGACGATCCATTTATTCCCACGGTTGTTTGTTCTCAACAACCTTACCTTACCTTACCTTTCCTAAGGCCTTGTTTAGGTAAGGTAATGCTAAATGCAAACATAGCTTTTGTTTATGTGGAAGAAAACTCCGGGCACCTTTAAAGAGTGTTGTTTATAGTAACTGCAGCTGCTGCTACAACAATTGTGTTTTCTGTCTATTATTCTAATAAAGTAGAGAACTTCCTACACATTAGGTTGCTCACACATACTTGCATGACATATGACACTGCCATTTCCCAGTGAGGGTCCTATAGTGCTGTACAATAGTGTAGGTGTGGTCCTGTCAGATAACCAGACAGACACACATAACCATACACACTTCCCGGCTGGCCTCAGGGGTCTCGTATTAGGCAGTGATAACCTCTGTCAGCCATTTGTCTCCTTCTCATCCATCTGCTCTATAGGCCTCTCTGGGCCCGGGACAAAAGAAGGAGGATCTGACAATAACTCACAACTGCAGTCTGCGGTCAAATCCAAGATACAAGAAAGAAAAAGCCCCCTGGCCCTGCATGCAGAAATATAACTCTTAAGTTACAACTGATGAAAAGACCCCATACAAAAGGTGGTGAAAGAGAATCAAATAGGACTGTGAATGTCTTTTTTTACATTTAATGAGTGACAAATCGATTAGACGGGAGGGTGTTATGATAGTGTTTTCCAATAGGAGACACAACAAATAAAAACCAATTTTGTAACAGGGTACATTCAGCAGTCATGGATATGTCATGTTAATACATTAGGAGTTTAGTCTTTAAAGTGATTATGGATTTTATGTTCATACCAAAGGTTCCTATACTGAGCCGCTTTGCTTATGCCTCTTTAACTTACAAAAAAAACAAAGTCACAGGTATTACTTTTGTGGAAGTATTTCAGAAAATTAATGCTTTAATCCCGATCATCTAGTGAATGAACATATTCCATATTAATGTTTTCACAATGCCTTCCTGCTACAGCAACCACACATTCTCTACTTTTAAAACCTATCACTTATTAATCCTGTGGGAACATTTTAACTTGATCATGGCATGGCCTCTGTCTTCCTCCTCTGTGCTCTGACTGTAGAGAAACAAATCTTCCACTGTGATCTTATCAGCGCTTAAACAGACCATCCTACAATGATCTCATCCGACCTGAGCGTACCTGAACCCCTGCACTGCAATGTTGACCCGTCACCTTATCAACCTGTCCAAGGCCGTATTTTAAAATAGAAAATGATGTCACGATGACTTACACAAAATGACACAGAATGACACACATCATGCTAACTAGCCTCTATGCTAGCTACAGTCTAATTAGCTATAGCATCAACATGGTGTACCACATTTCTTTTAATATTTGGTGTACTTCTGCATGACGTTAAGTCCTCTAGAGTTTCTCAAATACGTCACCCTGTAGTCTAACTTTATTACTCATTAAAGCTTTGGTAATAACGGGAGTGTTGGACTTTGGTCAGCTGAGAAGTATTTCGTTTGCAGCTCTAACTTACAAGCACCTTTTTTGGGGGGGCTAAAATATACCTTTATCAAGCGTTGTTATTCCTGTTAATTAAATCTTCCCTTTCCTCAATAACAATGCATACAACATTTGCTTGTAGTTGATCACATCAGTTGATTTAAATCCTGATCAAGCTGTTAGTGGTTTGTACATAGTAGCATTACAAATCCTCCTTTTTTATCTGATTACGGTCTGAGTCAATAATTTCCACGTTAAAAAAACACACTGTATTCCCCATCCCTTAGGATGATTCATTCAAAGCTATTTCCTTAAACCATTTATTTCCTTGAAACCAACAATGCCAGTGAAAGCCTCACCTCATGCCGGTACAAAGGAAGAGGTGGAATAACTTCGATAACAGGAAAAAGCAAACATCACAGACCAGAACAACAGAAAGTAAAAAATGGTTTAACTACGACACCTTCCTGCCTCATGCTCGACCATTGTCTCACTGTGACACCTTGACTAGATCTCAAAGTGATAATGATTTAATTATAGCGCCATTAGGACGTTAGATAAAGTCATTTTTTATGAAATCACACATTTTAAGTGTGTATTCATTTAATGTTTGCAAGCAGTTTGTAATGGCTGCAGAATTCACCTGTACGTATCTGGACCTCATCTCATTTTGGCTCACGTAGCCAAACCTGTTCGTTCATCCTTGCAGAGGTGGGCTGGGTGAAAGGTCACTAAAAGAATGTAAACATCCATGTAAAACCCAAACACACTTTTCCAATGTTAAATGAGCGACCAGCACATGCCACTCCTAGCCTCTAACCCCTAACTTATTGCTTCTTTTAAATCTATAATGTCCAAAAATGACTTCACTGTTCAATCATATTTTATTTTGTTAAACTCCTTTTTTCTGCGGCAACACTCGATACTGTGAACACATTTTCTATCACCTTAGGGGCTGAAGGAAAGAGACACAGCCATACGTAAATGCAGAGAAAGAGTTCACGTTTCATCCTGCCGGGTACGTTTACATGCATGGCCCTTGGCTTTGTGACCCTCCTCTATTTTATAACCTTACCCTTCTATTTTCTTCTTTTGTATCCGGCGTCTTTTGTTCTTTAAATCATCCTGCATACACACACAACACCTTTACTCACACCATCATACACACAATCACCTGTATGCAGCTACCACTACATGTGTGTATTGCCACATGTTTGAATGTTTTGTCTTTGTGTATTGCATTAGATGAGTTCTAACAACCACCAGTGATGCATGACTCTCCCCGCAGAGTGACATGTGTTGAGTTTCGAATCAACAGGTGTTAATGTGGGCATCTGTGTGCAGAAGGTGGATGCATGTTGTTAGTTTCTTTGCCTCAGTGCACATGAATTGTCTGTGTCTTTGTGTTTATACACATGCATTACACCTACACGCACGTCTTCTCTGCACAAATGTCTCAATAAGGCGCTCTTAGCAGCCTTCAGGTCAGTCTGTGGGTGCAGCAGGGCATCCAGCAGCAGCACAGAGAGGCCAGTGTGCTCCTGCTGCTCCCACCATCTGACCAATGTACCGCATGAGTGCTTCAGTTTCAACGACAGCACAAAACACCAGTGTCTGGTTTCCCCCGAAGCAACACCGCCACAGCCACGGGCGCCTTTTGTCCCCACTTTAAATAAAACATAGGCCAGTCATTAGGTAGAAAGGCTCTCCTGTGCATAATTCAGGGCCAGGTATCAATTTAAGGCGAGGAGATAAGGTTAGGAAAAAATAATACCGTGTTGTTCTCACACTACTGTCAAACAACAGGCATTGCATGGGTAATGTGCAACATGGAAAATATGAAAATGGAAATTAAATGTGGTGACAACAGTGGTTTGGGTTGCTGTGTGTCTCTAGTCCACATTATGTATCCATTACAGGGCTGCAATTACAACAAGTCATGTGTAACATCAATCAATATGGTAATTGTTTTCTCAGAGAACAAGGTGAAGTTAAATTGCTTCTATCACTGGAACATTTAAATATAAGGTTTGATATGATTCATTTAGTTAATTTAAATTGTATCCATTGTAAACTATTGGGATTATGTGAACGTCTATAGGGAAACGCATATAAAAGGCAGCCAAACTACTGCACTAAACACGAAAATAAAGACATACAAAATTACAAAACGTTCATACAGGTCTACTTAGGCAGAAGTTGGAAATACAATTAAATATCAATTCTATGTTGAAAACCAATTTCCCAGTTGGATTATTAAATTATTTCTGATTTTCAAAAACCAATGACAGCATTCGTTTGCGCATGCATTGCTCAGTCAAAAGGAGGGGGGTTTTTTAAACCGAGAAGCATCACAACTTTAAAACTACAGATACAAAGAGATGCTGAAAACAACATATTTTCATAAAGCTATATTTAGTAGAAGTAGTAAGCAACAGGTTGACAGTTGACAACCGAAACTGAACAGCCACGGCGATACTAGATGCACCTGCTGCTACCAAAGTCCCCTTTACGTACCTGCTTATTTCCAAACACTTGGCTGTTTTCAACTTGTACTCCTTGTTTCTTTTCGGGTGTGTTTTCACTTCTCGAGTGGATAACGGTGAGAAAAAACACATAAATTAACGGATTAATTTCACTTTTTTGTAGTAACGTGCTTCGTCGCCTGGGCAATGAGCTTTCCTTTTTCCTTCGCTCGCAGTTAGCTTACCTTATTCCCTGCAGAGAGGGAGAGAATCGGATGAAAGGTAACAGAGGATAACGTCGACCAATCAGATGAGGCGGGAGGCGGTTCCTTTGGGAATACACGACACCCCATTGGTCCATCCGTGTTAATGGCGGAATAGTGAAAAGGGGGATTTCTCTGTATTGTTTTTTATGTTCTTCAGTTCACTGGAAAGAGGCAGAAGCCAAAACTGAACAGTGCCAGTTTAACTGTTTTACTGAACTCACTGAAAGATACATTTGATAGGAGTAAACGAACGTTATAATATTTACAAATCATACAAGTAAAACTGACTAGAATAACACAAAATAAAATAAAAAGTGGACACAACAAAGAGTCTACATAAAATGTTCTCAGGGCAGCGCAATGTGGATTGGAAGGAGCTAATCATTTCTAAGAGGCTCTGCAATGCAAAGCTATATAAACTTCTCTGAATACCTTTGTTTCATTCATGCACAAATATTTACTAAGCACCATCCATTGCTTATTGAAACAGGCAAACAAATGAAGCTAAAATGTGTGGATGACACAGGTGGTTAGAAGTAATATTCTTTTAATCAGCAGGCATTATTTATTTTACAGTTAAAATATATTTGATATATTTTATTTTAGTGCAAGGTCAAATTATGTTCCAATTACAAAGCGTATAGGCCTACATTAGATTAACATCAAATTAGCATCAAATATACCAAAGTATTTACATCATTATTTTTCAAATCATAACTAGTATAATATAATAATTTGGGGCGAAGCATTGTTTTAAGTGTCAAAAAATATATAGATAACTAGGATCCAGGTTATATTTAAATGACCATACGTTTTCTTCAGTTGGCAATGACTATTTATCCTCTGTAAACTGTATTGTACTGTACAGTCAGACTTTAAAGCAAGCCTTTGTTTATTGGAAAGTGCTCTTTTTTTGTTGAAAGGTACAGGATAGCCATTTTTAAGATATGCAATCCAGGAAACTTTTTAAAATATAACGACTAAGACGGTCCAATACAAGTCCCAGTGACTGAAATTAAAATCCAATGACACTTAGGCTGAAATAGATCAGACGACAGTAGCAACTTATGACCACTTGGTGGCAATTTATTCTTCAAGAGCTACTGTAAATCACAGGCCGGATCTGTTGAGAGCCTGTTGTGTCTGTGTAGAGCCAAGTTAAGTAAAACAAAACCAAAGACTCCTTTATGAAATACAATGCATTGCAATAAGTGTATCCATGTAAAACAGATTTCTAATCTAAAAATGATATATATATTTTATATTTAGTTTTGGCCTCAAGTGGCACTATGGATCACGTGAGGATAAGCAGCATGTTTAGCTGAGTAATCATTGCTTATGTTTGTTAAGTTTTTTGTTCTGTAAATCATCTCAAAAATATCCAATGTCTAACTTGCTACCCCTTTCAGTTTGACCTTAAAATATATCAAAATATCACCTGTTGCAATGAATAATCTTGAACTAGAATAAACCATTTATGAATGCCTCAAGTGTTATTATGTTTTCGATAATAACAACCTTCAGCTGCTTAAATAAAATGAGTAACACTCCATTAAACATATCCATATATATTTTATTCTCAATACGGCAAAATACAAAGAATATTCAGGACAGACTCTCATTAGTCACAATTAATACTCACTTCACAAGAATGCTTTAAATTACATAACCTAAGTTTGAAGATCAAACTCATTGAGTACCTTTAATCATATTGCATCCATCATATATAGTATCTCTATCATCAGTTCTCTTAAAACTAATCCAATTTAGACTAATGTACATAGTGTATGCTGCTGGCCTCCATTTAGAGACGACTTTTTAGAAAAAAGGTGTTATACAACATACTGTATAAACTGCTACAACTGTTTTGACCTGTAGAGAAATACCTGTTTCAAAAGACATGTTGGACCAATTGTTCAAAAGGGACACATAGTAAATACATTGCTCTCGTGAGGAGGAAACAGACGTGGTTTTAAACAACAGACTGTACACACCATCCATCCATCCATCCATCCCATGAGATCAACAATATACACTTCATGAAAAGAACACGCCTCCATATCAAATACAGAGAAGACAAAATATTCGCACTTGGATTTAGAGACATTAATGATTTTGTAGCGACCATGGTACTGGGAGACAATGAAGCAGAAGACAAAGAATACAAGAGCGGTAAGAAAAAAGGAGTGAGAAATCAATGTGATATACAGTGTTAAGAGACTCGGATGTACTCTGTAACAGCTTGGAAGAAGTGAACAAAAAAAGCCCAGAAGGAAAAATAATGTGCATAAAGTATCTCACAAGATGTATTTACAGCATTTTTAATTTTCAATAAAAATGTCAACCTGTAGTAGAAATTCACCCTTAAAGAAATGTTATATTTACAATTTATACATTTGTATTTAAATAGAAACATGCAAGTGTTAACATCTTCCTACCGAATGTCAAAAAAAACTCATCTTACCCTGGATTCTTTCAAGTTAGAATTAATATTAATTACTACTTACAAGGAAATCTCATCATGAACAACCCCGATACATTTACATCATCTTATCTCATAAAATGGTACTCCTTAAAATGGCAAAATAGAAAAAAATATTAAGCAAAGGGGCAGAAAAATAAATAAGTGTGAGTAGCAAACTGTTAAAAATTACTATAATGCTAAATGTTGTACATTTGACTACAAGATAGTGTAGGGAACACAAGGCGCGGACCTGTACTTACAAAGTGTACCAGTGTATGAAGACATTTACTGGGCTGGCAAAACCCACAGAGTAATTCCTATGAGAAAAGTGGCCTCCAGCTTTAAGTACAAAATGGCTCAAGCCATCGGTGTTTGGTTATAAAACAGACCTATATACACATATATACTAAACCAGTAGACAAAATTGCAAAAGCTAAAGGCATTGGACACTTGAGTTCAATAGGTTTCTCACTGAGGCGGGAAAAAGAAAGAAGCTGGGAAAAAAAAATCCCAAGCCAAAATATTTCATTTATTCCAAAGAAACAGATCCTTTTTTGTTGTTGTAAAAATCCTGCATAGATTAAAATCATACCTCGTCTGGCTTTCTCTTTTTCAAGTGCCAGAGGAAATAACAGTATCCCCTCCTACAATAAAGACCAGGGAGCCAGTGATAAAAAAAAATACAAAACATAACCCAAAAAGGTCAAATCTGAGCCAAATAGTACAATTACTAATATGTATTTTGTCTTGAGATGTAAAGGGTGATGGATGAAATGCACCAGATTTATGATTGAAAATGTAAGAAAGGTGCTAAAAAGTTAAGACTTCTGTTGCGTTCTTTTTGTCAAACTGATCCCATCATTTATCAAAATAAACCAATAATAGTTTTAATACCATTTGACCCAGGCTTGAACTTTTCCAGCATGTTTTAGAAGGAAGTGATTTAACAAGTAAGCACAAAAAAAGGACATTCCTTCATGTCATTGAGTGTTACCAAACACCCAAGTGTCATAACAGCTTCATTCAAAAAAACAAACAAACACCACTTTACCCTTGATGACAACCAGAAAAGGTCAAACTAGTAACAGAAATGTTCATATCTGGATAGTTGGCATACAGTGTTACTCCGCCTAACTACTGGCTGACATGTTTCATATCCACCATCTTGTAATAAAAGTATGGATACAATTTAAATAGGAAAAATTACATTACAAATACTTTGCATCTCATAACCCTTGGTTTAACCCTGTTTTAAAAGAATGCATTTGAAAAGTTATACTTCTGCTTGGCCAGAGAAAAAAACAACAAAAAAAAACTGTTTGGTATATAAATAAAATCTTTATTGGCCTGTTATAGTCCTTTTTTGAAATATATATATAATGATAGATTTAAAAACTCTTTGTTCTATAAAAGCAACACTGATGAGTTTGCCTCTAAGTATTTCCTTCCGTATGGATTTGCTTTTATTGTGTCAGATTAGTGGTCACTCAGGCCTAGCTTTTATAAACGGCAATGTAAATAACTGCATTGTATATGTGGAAATGAACTTCAATACTTAAGACACTCCCTGCTGTTACTTAGAAAAATACACTCTGAGCAAACAAAGGAGATCAAAAACAGAATAACACTGTCTGGATGCGACTCTTCCTGGAGGATATTTCTCAATGAACAATGTAGCTATGAGTGAAGAAACCTTTTATAGGAAGTGACCTGTATTCTGGAGCTTCAAAAGACCGCAAACCTCTTACAGAGAACATTAAGGTGATATATTTGTATTAAGGTCGAGAGTCTAAAAGCCCTTGCTAGCAGCCTCTAGAGGCCATGCTGCTCCTTGCACCAAACTGGAGTACAGTGGTTTGTAATAATTGACCAACATTTTCTAGCAGGGCTTAAAAGGAGTTAGTGATTCTGGAAGGATGACACTGTTAAAAATCCAATACACTGACCGATAAAGAGAACATTTATAAATATGTGCATGTCAGAAGTATTAATCTGCTGTGCACAGTGGCCTTTCCTACAGTCCGGCCTTAAAACTTTCAGGCATTTTTCAAGATAAGCTCAGCGCTTCTGAAGGAAAGATAAATTAAAATAGTGTAATGCTTCATTTGTGGCCAACGTCCTCTTTGCTCTAAAATACATTAACAGGACTTGATTTTCAACTGAAAGTCTGCAATTTAAAATCATAAATGTTGCCAGCTTCAACTGCAAAATGCTTAAAAATGCATAAAATGAGTTTAAAGGGAAAATAAAAACAATTGATTCAGATATGAGGGGCGTCTGCTTTCCTGTTGCTCACATACAAGGCACAAAAATGATAAAGAGAAACCTTCATTTTAAAGCACCTTTGGTGTTTATGGGAGGTACTTTGGTGAGACAAAGTCAAATAAAAAGTTAAAAAGCCAAAAGTAGCCTAAAAACCAAACCCCATTTTTAAGCGATTCCATAACAAATAATTCACCCAGCGCTTCTGTGCCGAATAGATAAAACCATGGCCTTCAAAGATTGTATGAATGCCGATATATGAAGCATAAGCTTTTTGTTCCTGTGCTGCAGTTTGGATGCTTCTCCCTGTGTAGACTGTCGACGGTGTGAGATGCTCTGGATTGCTCAGTGTTTTTGGCAAGCTGGTGTAGAAAATGGACACAGTGTTGGAGATATGTCTGAGAAGTTCATCAACGTGTGTGTACATGGAGGACCAGACGTGGACTGTGTGTGTGTGTGTGTGCGTACAGTACATCCTTTAAATGTGTGTCTGTCTGTGAGGGCATGCGTGTGTGTCTTTGAGCACATGTTGCAGAGGTGTGTGTGTGTGTGTGGAAGCAGCGCACAGGGAGGGAGTCCCTGCTAAGGAATAAGCTTAGCGTCCAGTCGCAGCCAGTGGAGGCCCTGCCGCGTGTAACGCACCAGTTCTGTCATGCTGCTGGTGTTGAAGATCAGAGGACCCATCACCTTGTCTAACTCCAAGAAGAACTCTGGGGAAACAAAGACGGGCCAATCAGAAACCGTTTCATTGCCAAGTATGTGAACATGTACGAGGAATTTGCCTTGGTGTATATGGTGCATACATGAACAGTTAGAAGATACATTGTAAGACAAGGCCCAAAAGAGTTAACAAAAAACTACGATAAAATCAAAAATATAGAGAAATATTGAAATGAAATATAGATATACCAAAAAACGATGTACAGTAGACAGAATTATCGTGATAATAAAATATGTGCAGTATTGTTATAAAGTATTGGTAGTAAGCTGTGCAGATATTAAAAGAGGAGACAGAGTCAGTTTAAAAGCCAGTGACTTGAGGCCTGTTCAAGTTGGAACAAACAATATCATAGATCCTAATATTGTGTCCTCAAACTCCTCGTCATTATACATCCTTGCTTGAGTAAATGTCATTAACGTAACCATGCCTCTGTTCTCAGGCGGTTTACCTTTCTGCTCCTTGGACAGTTGCTCCGCCTGGTCCCAGACCTCTGTGGCGTACAGGAAGTTGGATGTGACCTGGACGTAGCTGGCAGCCATCTGGTGGATCCGCTGAGGTATGGTCACTGAGGAGCTGGCGCTGCTGCTGCTGCTGACCGACGAGTAGCTGCCGGCTGTGCCTGGCGACAGTTTGGGAGACACCGGAGAGGGCATGCCTGCTGCCTTGCTGCTACACAAACAGAAACAAACAGAAAGGGTTCAGAAACACGTTTGGTACAAAGGCAAAGAATGTTTAAAAGACACCCGACCGCATGACAGTAATATAAACTGAGCTGTAAATCATCCATTGTCATGTCTGCTCAGCTTCAAGCCAACAAGATGTTAAACTCTGTCCATAATATTATTTTAAAACAGTATTTCCATTAACTTTCTGTGAAATTCTAAAACCTTTGAAATGTCGGAAAATGTCATTTGAAGTACTTTTTTTTCCTAGCAATCAACGCAGATGTTTCCTTTACAATCACATCTAAAAATCCAATAGGCTAAATTAGCACACAACTTACTTTCCCATTCCAGGAGAGGGAGCCTGGGTGTTACTCAGAGAATTCTGCCAAACAAAATGAGAGTGGAGAACATTATGTACACAGCAGGACACACACGGACAGAAAAGAAACATACATTCATGGAATTTAAATTGTGCTCCTGTGGTTTGGAAGGTTTCCCCGAGCAACACTGGATTATAGCTTGGACAAAAAAGAAAAAGTACCTTTAAGTGTTCTGTGAGTGTTTTGGAGTATTTTAGTGCGCTGTCCTTCCTCAGCTTGAATAACCGCAGGTAGAGAAGAGACTGGCATCGTAGGCTGTAAAGAGAAATGGGTTCATATTGATCTAAAACTCTCCTTTAATAAAATAGCAAGGACTTTTAGATGAAGGCTAAGAAATGGGCAAAACCGCTGACAATAAAATTCATTATTGCTTTTGCACACTTACCAAAGCACAGCTAGCCTTTTGTCTGCTGAAGTAGCATCTGGAGCCAGGTAGCTTTTTAACTTCATAGTGTATCTGAACAAACAGCGAGAACAACTGTTAGGTTTATGGTAGAATCAGCTTACAAGTTATTAAAGAAACACTTATTTCAGTCAAAGTAACTTTTAATACAAAGAATTTCTGTGATAATATTCATATTGATTTAGAAACTTTTCAAACAATGTGACACAGTGCAAAGCATCTTTTTTTAAATGTATTATTACAAACGGTCTTCTTACTTTTCAAACACTTGCGCCTACAATACCCACAATTAAACTTAATCCTACTAAATACAGTTCATTTGAATATCTGGGGGTGTTATGGTAGTTGCAGTATATGTATAGAGATGAGGAGTTGGATACAGTTGTCTGGCAAAAGCACTTCCCTATTCTCAAACTTGTAGTCTTCAGTCCCAACTGTCGCTGACTCAGGTGACATGACCAAAAGCAATTCATGCATGCTGCCAATACTACCAAAGACCTGAAAAACGACTGATGTGTACAGTTGGTGGAGTTTTCCTTTAGCGTGACGATGATTTAGAGGTTTACGTTCTTACTTGATAAGCTCCACCGTTTCAGCATACATGGGGAAGGGAGACTTTGCTTCCTGGGCGCTCTTCTCCAGAGCATTTCCACATTCAACGAAAGACACCACGGCATCCAGATAGTACACTGCCTTCTCAAAACGATCCAACTGCAAAGTGGGGACAGGGACAAAGAAAACATTAAAATCTCTGTTGAAGGGGCATCCTGAGTGTTAGTGAGCATGAACTAGTCTCATATAACGCAGACCTTTCTGAAACTGTCACAGCTGCAGAACAGGTCTAAATGTTGCTCACATGACTTCTCATTTGACATGGTTTGAGCATGTCACATAGCTGACATGGTTGCGTATGATTTTGTGTGGAATACATACAATTTGTTTGTGTTTAAAAAATAAAATGCTAAACTCAATGATGCACCGTAGTGTGGGCTAATGAACTGAGATCTAGGTACATTATAGAGAAATTGAATAAGTGTCCATAATGGATATAATGAAGAGTTATATTTTGTGAGAGAACAATGAGAAATGTTAGGAACTATTTAATTGTCAGCATATCATGTGTGTGTGTTTTTGCATCATTGGAGATTTTTCTCCAATGATACTTTTTAATAGTTACTTTTTACATTTGGAAAGCAAAAGAAAACAGTAACAAAGGAAATTGTCAAGGACTCTGAGTGGAAACAACATGCAGCAGAGTGAGGTATGTGATAATCCTCAGGTAAGTAACTGACACCAGACGAGGAGTTACAAATAGTCACCTGTTCATAATAATACATTTCATTTTCAAGCGCTTTTTCAGGTGCTCAAAGACGCTTTACAGTGGTGATGAAACGAGATGAATAGAATATAAAATTATTAAAACAGCAACACATTATAAAAGAATTAAAAAATATATATTAAAAGAGCAACACAACATAATTCAGAAATTAAAAGCCAGCCCGAAGGCGTGTTTTGGTCATCTTTCAGTGACCCATCAACAAAAGTATTATATACATTTTTGCTTGTTATGCGATATTGTGCTCAAAATGTGAGAGCACAGAGACTAAAATGGCTCCGGAAACTTTATGTCGGAGGTATATACCCCACCCAGTACAATACACACTACATAGCAGCAACGTGCAGTCAGGGGAGGCAGAGTTACTCCAATGTAACGGGAAAAAAACTAAAGAAAAACTAAATAATAATAAAATCTCACCAATGATCTGTGTTGTAAATGTGATTTCTGTATAATTCCAATTTTATAGTCAAAATCGGCAAATTTGCCGAGCTCCGCTACAACTAGGCTACGTGGGAGCGATGAGAAGTGAGGCAGGGACGAGCTCTGCCTCACGTAACCCTACACCAACTGGCTGGAGCACGGGCACTAATTTAGCGCGACCACTTATTTTGTGAGCGCGCTCAAGCCAGTTACTGTGGGGTGAGGTGAGGCACAGATGAGCTCTGCCTCACCTCAGAATGTTTCACCCCACAGAAACTGTCTGGAAAGCGGGCACTAAGCGCATGCCTGTTACCATCTCACTGTAGGTCACCAATGTAATGTTTGTAGATCCCTTTATTACATTTATCCTCGCCATCCATAGTCTCTAAATAACTTATTTCACATAGATATGATATTTAGGCTCGCTGGTCTCATCGTACAACGGCAATGAGAAAGCACCAGGGGAGGCAGCCATAACCTCTGCCGCACTGAAGGGGGCGCACATGAGCCCACAGGTTCTTGTTGCTACTGTTATTCTACACAGAGACGGTAGACGCAAACAACAAACTAGACTTTTGAAACTAGAGAGATAAGGAGGACTTTTACAAAAAAGTAATAGAGATTTTTTGTCCAGAAGGATAGGCAAATGGACTTCATCTTCAAGTCAAGGTAAGACCACAATTGTAATGAAAATGGGATCTTGCTAAGAGAGAACGATCCAATATTTAGATGTTGGGTATCCTTTTGTTGAACGGTCTGTTTCAAATGAATCGAAGCATCAGACTAAAAAAGCCTATTTGTAAATCTGACTCTGAAAGAGTCAGTGCCTCACCAGCCATGAACCTCACCGCACGTCATTGCTACATAGTCACTTGAATATAAAATGTGTTTCTCCGGGATGCATTAATCTCTATGCAAAACGTCACCAGGATGTTGTAGGTCTAGAACTTGTGAAACAACACGCTCCTCTCACTGCTTTGCATGCAGTAACATCGGGGCCTCTCGATTACATACTGTAGGTAAATAGTCCTCAGGCTGTTGCTCTTACCAGTGCATCTGCATTGTGTTTAAGTTTCTTGGCTTCTTGTAGGTAGTGATCTGCCGAATGGACCCTGAAACAAAATTAAAAACAGGTCAAACAAATGTTCATTACTTGGCTGGATTTTTTGAAAAGCTTGTTTGATGGTTAGGTTTCAACATTCATTTCCTCTTGGCACAGAACTACACCTACAAATGAATTACATCAAGCCCCCAAAAATAAGACAATACTAGTCGTTTCTTTTCCTCTGCATGAAAAAGACCGATCCAACAGAGAGCCTTTTAAAATGGAAATGCACGCCGTCCCTTCTGCATGCAGGCACATCTATTCATGACCTCAACCAAACCTCCTACAGCTTTATGCATCAAAGGCAACTCTAGATCCCCACAGCAGGTCTTTCTGCGTACCCTGCTGAGGGGTTATCCACAGTGGAAAGAGCTCTTCTTACCTGTCCTCAAACACCAGCTTGGATCTCTGAGCCTTGGAGCCTTCGGTGGTGAGCGGAGGCACAGCCAGCTGGTTATCGCAGCTCTTTGAGGATTTCTCCTGCAGAGACAGCAAGCGGGAGGGAATAAAGTTTCAGGTCGAAAAAGGGGACTTGAAGTGGACGATAAAATGGAGAACAGGGTGAGATTGAGGGTCTCTGGAGCTAGAAATGATGTGCGCTCTTAAGGATAATGGGAATGAACTATATATAGAAGATGTTCTGGAACAAGCCCTTCTTCCCAGAACTCCCCAGGGGAAATGTTGCACAGTTGGCAAACATGATGAAAGATTGCACTTGCCGGTATCCGCAATGCTTGCCAGTTATTAACACGTACAGCTAATGCCCGGTGATAGTGTTACACTCACCTTGCCCTCGCGTGTGCTGCGTCCCTTGTCCTCTCCTTTTCTGTGTTTGGAGGAGGAGTTGCCCTTGGTGCTGAGGCTTCCCTCCTTTCCACTTCCTGTCCCGCTGGACAAAGAGGTAGAGGACTGGCTGACTGTCCTCTTTCGACTCGGGTGTTCTGCCTTGGGCGTTCGCTGAAGACCCGACATGGAAGGGGAGGGGGCTGGCTCTTCTTTCTTCTCCAACGACCTCTTAGACCTGGAGGGATATTCATTGTCATTGGAGCACAGCATTTTTGTTTTGATTACTTAAACAAACAAGCTTTGCTGCAGTTCTAAACTCAACAGAATATTAACACTCAGAAAATGTAATATGTGACCCGCTCTATCGAAATCAGTCGGAAGTCGCAACGGCTCATTTCAAAATAAACGTGGATTTGCGTAAAAAACAATTTTTTCGGGGTTCGGGTGTTTTGTTTCATTTTAAACAAACAAATTCTTGGCTTTCAGAATATGAAACTTTTATTTCCAAAATCACACGATAAATACATTTTTGAAGCTTGTGAAGGGAAGAAGAGGCACCTCCCACTCGCAATCTGCTCTTCCGCAGCGCCGCTCCCCCTCCCTCCGGCTGAAATTATGAATGTAAGCGTATAGTAATCATAGATAACACGGCAGGGTCCGTTACAGTTTGTTTTCATCTGATTTCAAATAAACAAAGTCTTGGCTTTCAGAATATTAAACTTGTTTCGGCAAATTCAGATGATGAATACAACTTTGTAGCTCGTAACGGCATAATTACAAGCGGAGAACGGAGTAACTTAACGTCACAGCAGGCATAACAACAGCCGGTGTTTCTCGTGAGGGTTTTCCCAGGGAAACAAACGCAATACACACAAACGCAAACGCAAAATTACACAAACACACACGAGCTTCTCCCAGACCAGTCCAAACGAAAATATCTTCCCTCCGTAGTATTTTGATCATTTGCTAATAATCAATCAGATCGATGGATTCCAGAAGAAGAGAAAACTTTGAAGATCTTTTTCTCAAAATGATGACTCGGTGACAGTCATTATATTAATGTGACATATTTCGCTTAATATTTGGAGTACAAAAACAATCCTGATATCATTAGAAAGCTAGGAATATCCTCTTTCCAGCAGTGTATACAACTCAAAATGTGTCTTCGGGTCAATGCGACTGATTTCGATAGAGCAGGTCACATATTACCACTTAAGATAAACACTTATAATAATAAAGGTTAAAAAGGCTGCAAGGTTACAGAAAAAAATACCCCATTTAACATTTTATTTTTTAATGCTCATTTCTGTTTTAGGGTTTATTTTGTAAAGTGTAAGAAAAAAGATGGGAAGCCTGTAAAGAATTCAAGTACTACTGTATCAAGTGTCCCGGCTGTGCAGAGGGTTCTACTGTTAATGCACACCAGGAGAAAAAAAGAACACTCACTCTTTACTGCTGTTTTTATGATGAGACAGGGACTTGTCCTCCAGCTTGCATCTCTTGCTCTCTGGCTTGAGGCCTTCTTCATCGTTCTAAAAGACACAAAGATTCTCATTTAGGAGTGTGTCTACATGTTTCTGTAGAGATGTGATTCTAAGAGAGTCTAAGTCACTACAATTATTACAGAGGACAAACCACATCCTAAGGGTCTCCAGCTGGCTGTTACACCCTAACGTATCACAAAAGCAGATCTGGATCTCCACCCAAATTGAATCAATTGTTTATTGGATGACGGCATTTTCTTTCTTTAATGATAATCTGTTTAGAGGTTATTTGAAGAAATACATCACTCTGTTGGAAGGACACTCAAATGGAAAAAACACAACTTCTGTTTTAAAAGTAATAATGTGCATAATCATACTGAAGATATAACCCTCTGAAAAGGGGGTTTCTTTGAAGCGAGACATATCTTTTAGTATGAAACCAGCAGAGAATACAGAGAGGAATTTGATCCATTAGTCTCATACCTTGTGTTTCCTCTTGCCCTTGCTCGAGCTCTTCTCAGAGCTCTGTTTGCTGAAGTCTTTGCTGTCCCTGTCTAGAGAGTCGTCCCTCTCCACTTTTATCTCTACAGGCTCCTTGTAGGGCCGCCCTGGGATCCTCGATAGCAAGCTGAGATCTATAAGAAAGGGGAAGGAAAGGGAAGGGTAAGCTTCAATGTGATCCAAAGAAAAGAAAGGCTTCAGGAGTGTGTGCTTCGAGCTGGACAAGTACACACAATAGAAAGCAGAGAGCATTTGAATGAGAGTATATGAGCAGCTTTGACTAACCTATCTTCACTAGTAAAACCTGCTGCTGGGGTTGCCTTGCAGGGTAACGCTCCTCAGGGTCACTGAGTGGAGACAGCAGCTCTTTTTCCTCCATTGGAGAAAACACACACACAGGGGTCCTGATGCTCTCTGTGTACTTAGGGGTCTGTGATGACGACGGGATGCTGTCGTTCCCCTCGGAGTCTGACGACGAAGAGTCCGTATCGACAAACTCGCGAGACTTCTGGGAGGTCTTCGTCGGTGCCTTGGCTTTTCGTTTATCAGCGGTTGTGGTGACGGCAGCAGCGGTTGGCCGGGGGGAAGATTTGGGTTCTTTTTTGATGGTTGGTTTGCGAACACCTTTAGTAGCAGCTATGCGTCGATTAGGGGGGATCTCGGGGGCCGGCTCACTCTCCACCCTCAGACCACCCTTAGGCTCCTCCACCACTGGGAGCTTCTCAGACTTTTTGGGCTGCTTTTTACCCACACTCCTTCGTGCACTTGTGCCACCCTCGCTCTGGGCGGGGGATTTTTGCCGCCCACGGCCACCCTCTGCACCCTTTTGTGCCGCCCGTAGGTCCCTGCTCGGGGTGGGTGCTGCTGAGTCTTTTGAGCTCCCTCCCTGGCTGCTATAGCCTCGTCCTGAGCCATTATCTCTGCCCTCCTTCTTGCACTTGGTTGGAACATTGTTGTCCACTGGAGAGGCTGGGGAGAACTGCTTGGCCTTCTTGAACCAGTTGTCCAGCTGCCACTTGTTGGCCATAGGTTGCTCAGGCTGAAGAGAAAGCAGATGAAGACGTTGTTTGAGTAAATGAAAATGGTCATGCATGAAACCTAAACAAAAAAAACCTGTAGGAAAAGATAGCATTGTGGCAAGAAGAAAGAACAACGAATGCCTTGTGACAATTACAACCACAAATCCTACGCATGGAATACAGAGTAACATTTCTAAGCAGCACTACCATGTTGTACAGAGCTACTGTCAGGTCTTTACCTCAGGGGAGGCGGGTCTCTGGTGCTCGGTGGCCTCGCTGTCCGTCGTGCTGCTCTCGCTCTCGCTGTCGGACCCCGAGCTGCTCTCTGAGCCGCTGTGGCTGCTCGAGTCATCCCTCGACTGCTCCGCACCTTCACTGTTATTGCTGTTATCACGGAAAAGAGTCAAAGTGTGTAAAAGGTGTGCAGTAAAGTCCAAGTCGTGTAAGGCAAGCTAAAAGGATGCATACAAAAATAAATGTGTGTGTTTCTCTGTGTGAGCGCCACCTCTGTGCTAGTTAACATTAGGTAAGTGTTTAATATGCTGATTATCTCTGGACATCAACACCGATCTACAGCTGAGGATTATTCTTTACAAATATATAAATACAAGAGTTACATCATTTGCACATAATGTAGCTTTGTTTTTCCAAACAAACCAATTGAGAATCAGCCTGAGTAGGAATGAGTGTTAACCTAATTAAACAAGCCCCTGTGGAGATACCCTGTAAAGTGAATCCCTGCCAAACCAACAAAAAGAGCAATAGTCTCAAACTTTGAGGTTTGAAAACCTCCAACATCAGTTGATTAATTGTGGTATTTTAAATCAATTAAAAAAAACCTACATTTATTTTCAAACCAATAATATCCACAAGGGAACAAAATGGGAACAACAATAAAAAAAAGCTAACCAACTTTTGCCCCATATCTTATAAGTTAAAGAACATACCATCACCAATCCCTTTGAATATATTGTAAGCTGACACTAAACCACCATGGCCTCAAAACTCCTCCTATGTCCCCGCCACAATCACAACAACAACAACTCTGTATTCAAATTCAAGTGAAAGTACTCTGTGCTTTACCTTGCTGATGTGTTCCTTGAGGCGTTCTTGGCAGACTCCTGTTCTACATCACTGTCCTCACTGCTGCTGAGCTTCAGGTCGTCTTCCAGCATACTGAGATACAGGCATAAAACTCACTGAAATCTCTATTGTATTACAGAAGTGGAATTGCTGCAGTTGGAGGCCATCTATGCATGTGTGGTTACTAAATATGTCTTACTTTAACAACTTGTTTTAGTCTCTTACTCTGTTGTCTGAATGAATGGTGGCAAAACTATGATGAGGAAGAGCAAAGTGAGGAAGAGATGAAGCACTTACGTGGGCTGTTCCTCGCAGGCTTTAGACTGGTGGCTGCTGGAGCTCTTTGAAGAACTTCCTCGCTCTAAAAAAAACCCACAAACAAACCTCATGAGGATTTGCAAACATATGAAATACATTTGCATAAATATGTTTTTTTCTTAAATATACTGTATTTGAATAAGAAGTGTGTGTTGTACTCACTGTGTCCACTTGGAAAAGAGTGAGATTCCTAAGGGAAAAAAAGAAAATAGAAGTTATTTTCATGAAGCTATAAAATGCATTTGTAGAAGTGAATACTAAATGAAACAGGATTATCTTTCCTCTAGTTTCTGCTTGTTTATATTGACAGGCAAGCATCAAATAAACACCTAAAAGTGTTTTAACCATTTCAATTATTACATTACATATGTATACGTCAATTTGAGTTTGTATAACACAACAAACGCATGCTGTTTCTCTGCATTGTTTTACCAAGGTCTGTTTGCCCTATACAACCAACTAAAGCTTAAACCTTATTCATCATGACACAGTCATTCCACACAGGGACTGGTGCTATGCTGACCTTGGTGGGGAATGGAAACTTGGAGGGCTCTGTTTTGCAGGGGGTGTGTATGGCTGTCAGCGGAGGGGGCCACGACTGAGTCATTTCCTGAAAGAAAGGAAGAAAAAACACACGGGGAAAAAAATGTGAAAATGAGTTGAAAGGTGCGAGTAATGCTCTTTCATTGACTCCAGCATAAGGCTTTTCTCTGAATACTCATGATGGACTGATGGAAGTTTTTAACCAAAATAACATTTACATACCTTCAGAATCTCATCGACACAGTTGGCATCACCAGATCCCTGAAGATAGAAACATCTCAATCAACACGTGTTTATGAACAACAGGATGGTCATTGCAGTGGGTGAAAGGCAGCTTCCATTTTAAGTGGCACGAGTCATTCAATGGCAAAGGCATTTTATGGGACTAGAAGTTCAAATGTGCCAAGTGCAGCATGCTGAGAGCTAATATATTCATTTCCATTATACAGTCTATATACCCTACATGAAACTTCTGCTACAATAGATTTTGCGGCTGCACTACTTCCTTTTACAATCAAAGCTTTTCTTGAGGTTCGTTTACTATCATAGGAACTTTGATTTAATTGATCCTAAGTGCCACATAAAAAAACAGAACACCCCTTAATGAAAAGCCTGTAGATGAGCCTTACCTCCACAGGCTGTGAAGGGATCTTGAGTTTGGAAAGTGAGGCCTTGCTGTTAGACTTCATCTCTCCCATGGTGCTGCTGTGCGACTGTCCACTGTAGCTTTCTGCTTGTGAGCTTTTGGTTTCCGCCGTTTCCTGGCCGTCCATAGGCCGCACATACGCTGTGGGCTTCTGCAGCATGGAGCCAGGCTTGGACATGAGAGACGGGGGAAAGGCCTGACTCGAGTGCTGTCCAGTGGGGAAGGAGGTGTGAACCCGTGAGGGAGAGTCCCAGTTGGCCTCTCGGTCTCGCGGGGACTTGGAGCGGTAGCGCTCTTTACTGTGATGCTGTTCGGCGGACAAGGAGCCCCGCAAGTGGCTGTTGCTGCCGGAGGAACTCAGAGAGCCCTTGGCCGGACTTGATGTGTGTGACTTTGAGTGCTCTGACCCTCCGCTGTGTTTACTCGACTTCTTTTCCCGCACCTCCCCTCCGTGTCTTTGGCTACTGCTGCTGCCGCCGCTACTGCCGCTGCCCCTTTGGCTGCCGTGCCCGCCCTGAAGTCCGGAGCGTTTCCCAGACTGGGATGAAGATCCACCTGCTGCGGGGCCAACAGGAGTCCACTTGCTGCTGCTGCCACCGCTACCGACGGCACGCTGGTCCCCCCCAAACAAAGGTGGGCCCGATTTCTCCTCAGAGGAAGACGAGCTGTTAGAAGGTTTACCGCCAAGCTTAGGAAGTGTGTCACCAATCGGCTCTTTCATCTCGTCGTAATTGCCCAGCATGCTCTGAATACGGCTTGACAGTTTATCTTCCTTGCTGGACTGAAGAGAGAAGCAGAGAAAGGGGGAGGGAGATGTGGGAAAGAGGACAGTGTGATGATGATGATGATGATGAAAGAAGAAAAAAAACAAGACAGACGTAGAAAAAAAAAAAAAAAAGGGGAAAACCATTGAGAACAAATGAACAGAGGAAAGGCAGACAGGAGAGAAGAGGGGGCAGAGAAAACAGTCATTATGGGCACAAGTTCAACACTTGGGTTAATTGCTTTGCATCAAAAACATTGAAAATGGAGAAAATGCATCACTGCAACAAAGGAAAACTTTAAATCACTAAATAAAAAAGAACACCGTTGAAAAGTAGAGTTGCATCTGACGAAAGGAAGAAACCAATTATATCCTAGAGCACGTGTCGTCAGTTTTTCCTTGAAAATAATCGATTGAACGTAGGGAACAGCCAATCACGTGGCTAGCTTGTTCAACACGGGCTCACAAGAGTCCACACCTATCAGTTAACACAGATAAGAGACTACCCAGAGTCCCCACACAGAGGTTAATCAATCACTTTGAGGCCACAGGTTCCAGCCGACCTGCTAGCAATCAGCCGTGACGCTCAGTGCACAATATCCAGTTTCACATGAAGCCTCAGACCTCCCGTTTTGTTTGACAGATTCACGCAGAGGGTGAGGAAACACAAGCCGTTATCTGTAGCTGGAAATCTTAACTAGCTTGGTCATAACATGCAGACACCACTACCTACTGCTAGCACGGCCTGCCTCACACGTGTGTAGCTGGTGAAGTGAAGCATCATCCATTTTCTTATGGGGGGTTGTTTGTAGTGAGAGCAGTGATGACGTGCTGCATTAGGATATTAATAAATCTCCAGTTGAACAGCAAAACCCTTAGCTTTTTGTAAACAACATTATGCAAGTACTTGAAAGGACAAAAGTATGGCACCTATACATGTTGGCTGATAAGGATAAAAACAAAAAGGGAGTAAATTAAAAACACCTGAATCATTACACAGTTTGTTCCCTGTTTACAGAAGAATGACTGCAACACTGTAGTGTGTTGGCAGAAGAAAAACAGTCTGTAAAAATAAGAATGTGTTCCTGGAAACAGTGTATAACTACAGGTTGTTGTGCACAGCTCGTTTCCTTTTTTAGAAACTTTCTCAGGACCCTGTCTAGGAACTCAGGAACTTTACTTCCATGTTGATCAAATGAACCGTGTTGAGCTTTTGGTTCCTGCCCTGCAAACAGTCCCCGGTCCTCGGACAGTTCTTCCCTGCTAGCCAGGGAACTAACCTTTCCAACATTTCAATACTTCAAACAGTAAATTACAAAAGATCAAAACACTAATTGCCATCTCTCTCCAAGTTATCTGCTGTCTTTGCAAGATGCCAACCCATGAAATCATTTTTTCATCTGTTACTTGTAAAATGTAGCCCAGTCTTGGTGGTTCTCAAAATGCAGTAAAAGGACAGCTTTAATGTATTGAATGGATCTGTGATTTTTTTTTTTCTCTTTGTTTTGGCCAACTAGATCTTGGCACTATTAACAAACACGCACATTCGATAATCACGATATATATTTATACACTCGGTATGCTCTATTGTAACAAAATACCAATGTCGAAGTTTATCTTTTAACAGATCTTTTCCTTTTTTTATTCTGTGCAGCTGAGTAAGAAGTGGTGAACTCTGCACCATAAAACTGTTACAGCTTTGCTGGTCTACATCTGGGAGGCCACAGCTGCAGCTGCATGCACACATGGCCTGCAGAACACAGTAAACCTCCACTTAGTGAAGCATGACAGAGATGGAGGAAAAAAGTCAAACTGAAGCTTACATAAGACTCCGAGAAGAGATGGAAAGTGTAGAAGAGCAAGTGACTCAAACAGAAGGCTTTTTCCATTTTTGTTTTTGTACTACACAGTCTTCTTAAAGAGACTCATTCAAGGTATCTAAACCTTCACTCAAACTTTTATCATTAAATCCCAATTGTTCAAAAAAAGAGTTTACAAAATGTGTTCCCACTGCAATCAAAGCATAATGTTACTTTGTTTATTTGAACAGCTGTTCATATTAACCTTTGTTTTGCTCAGGGTTCATAAAAGCTTAGCTAGCTCTGATTTGCTCCGTCTGGTGTGAGATGCAATGAGACAAATCTGCAGATGGGATAGTTTTATTTAAATGATTGTTTTGTTACTTCAGTGACAGTGTATATGAAAACCCAATTAACGTATAAAAAAAACAAGCAAGTATATTCAGATTCAAGGGGAACCCTAACCTTCAGAAACATAACTGCTCAAATGAAGCCTTTTCCAAGCGTTCAAAACAAACAAATACGAACCCGGGCTAGAGATTCTGAAGACCGAAGAACAAACATGCACCATAAAGCTTATTTGCCCTGTGCAAATGTCAAGGGCTTTTTCCTTCTTCAAAGTCAGCTTTTTACCTTTCACTTTGTTTTGGTTCAAAACACACGGGCCAGCACTCATCGCTCACCTCGGCTCCCATTTTCTATTCCCAACCTGTCAGGACACATTCCTCTGTGCCGCTTTGATGGCTCACTGTAGCTAGGAGAGGAGCCACTTGCCTCGGCTAAAATCTGGTTAGTGGCAAAGATTAGACCAGTTTAGAGAAGTCAAATCCTCTTTACAATTATAGTGGCCGGGTGGGAACTGGCAGGCCTACATCTATGTGTTTCTGTGAGCACAGAAGGAAGACACGCGGGGGAAAGGGGAGTGTAGTGATCTCATGTTTACCTTCTTCAGCTGCACTACCAAACACCTAACTGAAGACAGGTGTTTTCAGTTTAGAGCTTTAGTATCTTGTGCAGTTAGTCAATAGCTTAAATACCCTGGAGATAACATTATCTAAATTTAATTCACGACACGTTTTTTGAGAA
The DNA here is from genome assembly GCF_000735185.1 of Notothenia coriiceps. Taxonomy (NCBI): domain Eukaryota; kingdom Metazoa; phylum Chordata; class Actinopteri; order Perciformes; family Nototheniidae; genus Notothenia; species Notothenia coriiceps. The sequence goes on from NW_011352753.1 coordinate 71,935, forward strand.
TCATCCGGTATGTTTTTTGAATACATATGAGTAACACCACCACATACTGCGTTGCACACAGATCAGCCAATTACAGCTCAGAATGTGTGCCAGATCATCTGGTTAAAAGAAAGAAAAAGGACTGTCATCATCAGTAGAGCCTGTTCCAACATGTCCCGCATGGATATGAAAGCATTTTGAGAGTTTACCCTGTTAAGCCTTCATCAAACAAACCATAAACAAAACCAAATCTGCAGGATCCTGAAGATCGTTGTTAAAAAAAGGAAAAGATATAAGCAATTCTTGACAACTTGAACGGACATCAAGTAATTGAATTACAACAGATCGTTTTTTTTCCAGACTGTAGCAATGCAGGAATGCAGTCAAACATGTGTTACATAATGTGTGCACACACTCACATGTGTACAAAGACACGCAAAGCAAAGAGTGTTTCCAACTTTGCCACAGAAGCCTGTAGCTAAACATTCTTCTGAGTAAAGCAAGCACAATTGACGAAGGTATGATGACTAAACTGTACTATGGTCAGTTCTCACTTCCTGTCGTGATTACTTCTAAATAAATTGACTAATCAACTACATGTCAACACTGAATGACAGGTAAATAAACTTACCACTTTGTAGGGTTCGGGGAAGAGAGGTGAATTTGCTGGAAAGGCCTCTCCTCCTCCCTGCTGGATTTCTTGATTTCTCCTTTCTCTTTCTTTCATTCGGAGCACATTCCGGTCCTCACGGTTCATGTTGCTAATAACGCAAACAGAACAACAAAAAGTCAAGATAAAAACACGCCGAGGAGAGACTGTAAACACACTTCTTATCCCGTGGCTTTACAGGGATGGCTACAAACTGCGCAGTATCCTGAAAGAAAAACGTCCCAAAGAATTACTCTTAAATGGTGAGGCAACAACTCCGGTTCAATTTCCAGCTATGACTTCTTGAGAAATGAATATTAACTAGAGGAAGTTTCCAAATGTTCACCACAAATCATACTGCTACAATAATCTACCCTCTAATATGAGTCAGTAGGTCCATCATTATTGAAACCCACACATCATGAACAGAGAGTGGATCACAGAGATAACCTATAGAGAAAGTAGTCTCCAATAGGTTTAGGCTGGTCTACACAATGCTCAGTAAACTACTTGAACTGCAAATAATCTGCTTGTAAAGATGGTTCAGGTAAATGTGTAATCCACCTGAAAACAGTCGGTTTACAAATAGTCCTCCAATGAGAATAGAGCTGCAAGATTATTAATGATCTGATTCCAGCTTGTTCAATTTGAGTGGCAAAAGGCATCGGAGGAAACACTGATAAGACATCTTACGGACCAAACAACGAATTGAGAAAATAATCAACAAGGAAAATGTGTTATGGTTGTTGCAACCTTAATTTACAAGTTTATTTATTACAATGTGTGGGGTTGATAACTTGAGTGGAATAGAATACAACTCCATAACTGTGAGCTAAACCAACTATCCATTTGTTCTTGGCATAATGTGTGTGATGAACATATGAAAAAGGAAAAAAGAAGACTTCTGTTACAGAAAGCAACTACACAGCTTGTAAAACAAGAACAAGCTAATTGGCCAGGCGTGTCGCAAGTCATTCAAGTACGAAACTTCTAACTCTTTCCATGACAACAATGACTTTAACGCTGTAGTGAGTGTGCCAGTATGATTATACCACAACTAGCCAGCCTCCTCGTGGATTACTATCATGACACACAGGGTGGTTATTCAGCTGAATGAATGAACAGATGAAATGCAGAGACAAAACTGATTTCAGAAAAGGAACAAATTAACTACACAGAGATCTTAAAACGAGAACTGGTAGATTAACTATTCCAAATGTTTAGACTTTCAGTGTCCTGGACAAATGTACACATTTTCTACATGAGATCGGATTAGGAAAATGAAGCAATAGTATTCTATTGACTATGTATTGCAAGCTCTTGAGAAAATCTGTTTCATGTAGTAGTTTTTTTAACAACTTCTCACTGGTTATCTGTGAGCTTATCAGAAAGTCTAAATAGTAATTTCACAACCAACCTCTTAACAAAGCCTCTGCCTGTTTTACATCATCAACACCCAACTCTGACTCATCGCTCACAACAGGCTACGTGATTTACGCAGTAAAGCTATGAGACATTAAAACCAAATTTCAGCATGCATCCAAGGACACTGAACTTTTGAGACACTCCATTGACACCAGTTCTTTCAGGAGAGGCGTAAAAAAAACAAAAAAAGGAAATCCTATACGTCATCCAAACTTCCATCAACTCCCACTGCTATCACCTCTGGATTTATTTTGACTTACAGCACAGCTAAGAATTCAGTTTCAACTATACATTTTCTAAAACTAAACAACAGTCAGGCAGAATAACACACTTAGTCAAACGTGAGACTTATTTTTCAGACAAAAACGGTCTACTACAGTTTACCATTTACTCACACCACATCAAGTAAATCCATCTTGATGTTAGCCATTTGGCCTTTTCTACCACCCAGCTGACAAGCACCAAGTATCATTTGAAGGTCTATCAAGCTTTTAATGTAATCTGTGGTGAAGGAAAAGGCCAATGTCAAGGCCTGTAAATAACATAATCTACATCTTCCTGGTTTAGAAAAATACATCTAACAAAATGGTTATGTACCAAAGTTGCATTTAGCATGCTGTTACCACACGTATATTTAAATGAGCACGCCAATGTCGGTTTTGGCGAGGGGCTGAACGTGTGAATGGGCCACTGTTAGCACAGAGTTAAATGGTCAAAAGCCTGAGGCACAGAATCCTTTGTAAACACTGCTCATGTCCATTCTGCCAAACTAATTGAGCCAATCTGTTGGTTTTTACGAGTTGAACAGTGGGTTACACCCTGCTATACTGTAGCACAGCACTTAACATCTTCAAGCAGGAGGCTCAATTGTCTGCTTCTGGTTTCTACTGGAGAATAAATGTTTGTATTTAGACCCATTGCAGCCAGCAGTCTCTTCTATGTGTGTGCCTTTGCAAAAATCTGAAAAAGTGACATTTTCATGACATCTATCAAGGAGAAATGAAAAGCTAAACATATCCTCTTTCTCCTATGTTGGTTTTGGAAAGATCACTGTAGTCCTCTTAATGGAGAAAAAAAAACAAGTTTATTTTTAATAATGACGCCAAGTATGCAAATGGGACAAAGAATGTGAAAAACATGGTGCAAATTTGCTTTACACCAACAACTAAATCAAATGACAGTAAAACAACGCCTCTGTGAATATTACCAGACATGTTCTAAAAACTTTGTTTGTTTTGTTTGAATCACTTTAGGTTTCAAAACCCCAAACAAAAATAATGATTGTAACAGACTTTGAGGCAAAGTAAATATGAAAAGTCCTATAGGAAGCAAACTTTTCTGTATAATGGCATGTTTAAATGACCTGTAAATTAATCAAAAACTATTCAAGAAACACAATTAAAATGTATTTATTCTTTAAAAACGTTGAACCTGCTTCTGTCTGCATGGGGGGGG
>NW_011352753.1:75505-78158 GCF_000735185.1 Notothenia coriiceps
TTCCCACATGCCAATGTACTGTTTACAACATGGATATAGCGAAAAGTAAATACTACAACATTAGTCTCATGTTTAACATGACAGAGCAACTACTACCACTTGGTGGAGAGCTTTTCCCCCCATGGTATTCATAAGCCAAGTATTTAGGAATTGCTTGGTAAAAGATGGCCTTATATGTCCAATGTAAAATGACCAAAATTGTGGGATGTTCACAGATATGACTCAATACCAGCAAATGTAGCTGCCATTAAACCTGTGGGCTTCTGGGGGAAAAAGCACTAGAGGGCACCTATCCTAATATTATATATCAGCCAAGTTCGGTAAATACCCAAGACATGCAATTTAATTTGTAATTATTTGCAGAGCAAACATTAAGAGGAACAGATCATAAGTGAACATCGATTTGAATTTTTCGTTGATCGTGCATCCAAGGCCCAAGCCCTACGGTGTTGATCAGCTGCCAACATAGTAAGGAAGGCAATGTTTTTGTTTGAATATAAGAAAAGCTTTGCTTAAGCAAATACATTTTCACAGAGCACAAGTCAAAATGACATTTACTTTGATCAAATTGTGGTCTTCAAGCTAGATCTACTGCAATCATTCAACAGTGTGCCAGACTGAAAAGGTCAAAGTCTGCAGTTCACTCTGTACCTCAATCAATCTGCTCATTGGTCTCTTTCTAACTCACAACATAACATCCAGGTCACGTCTTCAACACAATAAAAAAGAAAGGCAAAGAAGTGATGGTCATCTGAGCACCATGAATACAGGACAGGGATTCTGTGAGACAGGCATTCAAGTACGACCAGCCAAAACTAAATCTGTAGGACTTGTACAACATAGTGAAAACAAAGCTTTATTCTTTCAAGAGGAATAAGTCAAGCAGCCAACTAGCTGTGCATTTCTTACCCTGACTGAGAGGCCATGGCCCCGACCACTGAAACATTGGAAGGAGGAGGGAGGAGGAGGATTCAAAGGATCTCCCAGGGATTCAGAAGTATTCTCGTTATGACTTTGTCAGCCTAAATTTCAACGGCAACTTCCTCCGGTGAAGACACCCTGGCCCTCTTTTCTTTCAAAATCTGGCTGTGGCCGTCCAGCTGGAAGAGTGTAACTACAGTTTCTTTACTCGAAGGCACAGCTCATTTCCTTGGAGTGGTGACAAATCTGACTTAGGGAGGGGAGGCGACTGCTCGTTCTCGGTAGATACCACATCCACAAACAGCGGGGGTGGTCAAATGCTAAATGAAGTGTAAGGGGAGCAGTTGCTTTTGTTTGTTTGTTTGTTTGTGTTGTGGTGTGGTTTTGAGATTTAAATGAGTTTGAATAACAAGATGGGGTGTGGGTGAGTGTGTAAATGTTCATGGTAAAATCAGGGCATAATGTTATGGAAGCACAATGCACAGCAACACAGATTTATAAATACTCCTGAAACAGTGTAATACATATCTATGAACTGATTACACCTTCAAGTTTAAATTAAAGTAGAGAAAGAGCAAGAAAAGAGAGTAAAGTCTTTTGGCAGATTATCACACCTTAAAAACTTTTAAAAAAGAAAAGAAAATCAAGAGCAGTAAAACAAAAAGGGGATAAAATAAGGTTTCATTTAAAGAGGATTAACAAATTAAATGAGCTGGGTTTGAAAACAGCCATACAGCTGGATTAATTTGCAAATCAGCATCACAGCCTGTAAGGAAATTAACATCTACAGGGAGCAAGACAGTATTAAGTGAGCAGTAAGGGGAACACAGTTTCACCTCTCTTTGAGAATGGAACGATCCAGCTTGTCCCATAAAAGGAGATGTTATTTTACACCACAGGGCCTCTCCTCCGTGTGATGTCACTGCCCTCAGTAAGACCCAGCCAATCAGGGCTCATCTTTCCATCAACAACCTCCCTCCCCCTCCCTCCCCCACTATGCTCAGAGCACAGGGCAGAGCACCATGCAGCCTGTTAAAGAGACAGCGCTCAGTTTCTAGCATGCAGGTTGTTACAAACGAGAAATGTTTTCACCAGCTATTCATCATGACGACAAATGTTCTAGCATCACAATAATTGTATATATCGGGTACTAAGATTTGCAACAACATGCCATTACCTTTTTTCCGACTTATTATAGCTTGCATTTATGTTTTTGACAAAGCATCAGTTTATTTTTAAGTTTCCACTTTCCATTTGTAATGTATGAGGTGCTGTTTAATGTTACGGCATAATGCAAAGTCAAAGACAAAAACAATGCTAAGAGTGCCAGCTTTTTTTTCTGTATTGCCACGGGTTCCAACTAAACGGGGATTTCACTTCTACCACTTGGTACATCTACTCTGAATAGCTTTCAGTTGCAACAAATGGAAACTACAAACTAAAAGCAGGGCAAAAATATGGAAGTTGACTAAACATCTGAAACTTTGTGATCAACGTTCTCTTGGCATTGTTTGTAAAAATAGTGTCAACCTTACACACAAAACATATGACATCCACATTTGGGAACCCCATTTTACATTTGGAAATGTATAGCTGGTCTGTAGACAAAGCAGCAAGGAAAACGTTACCAAACAATAAGGAGGATATGTTCTCCATGTTGTCTATGATCAGGGTTGATGTTTTCGGAAATCCTGCATTAGTTTGAAAAATTAAAATGTAATGATATATAATA
>NW_011352753.1:81403-95260 GCF_000735185.1 Notothenia coriiceps
GGGAGGTATCAACAGATACCCCAAACCTAGACCTCTGACCGATCCGGTGAGTCCTGGAACTTTTACGAAGATGCTTCGTAGGAAGCAAACGGGCCCCGCCCACACAAACCCTAGTAACAGTACGGACTTCTGGTCGGTGCAAAGTAGACGTGTTGCCCAGCGACAGCCCCAAAACATCACTGCTCTAGAGGAGATCTGCATGGAGGAATGGGCCAAAATACCAGCAACAGTGTGTGAAAACCTTGTGAAGACTTACAGAAAACATTTGACCTCTGTCATTGCCAACAAAGGGTATATAACAAAGTATTGAGATGAACTTTTGTTATTGACCAAATACTTATTTTCCACCATAATTTGCAAATAAAGTCTTTAAAAATCCGACAGTGATTTTCTGGATCTTTTTTTCTCATTTTGTCTCATAGTTTAGGTATACCTAGAATGAAAATTACAGGCCTCTCATCTTTTTAAGTGGGAGAACTTGCACAATTGGTGGCTGACTAAATACTTTTTTGCCCCACTGTATATATAAAATGGTCTCTAAAGTTGAACTCTTATAATAAAGCCTAACAATAAATGCTAAAGCTTTTAAAAAGGAAAAGTTCACTCTTAATCATGACTGTTAAAATTGAATGCATCATAAACAATATTTTTCCTCAGAGAGCAGTCTGTGCTATAATGTGACACTGGGATATCTGCCTGCCTACAAATAGAAACATAACCTATAGCTTACTACTCTGAACCTCTAAATAAACCTTTGCACTCAGCAGAGCGTGCCTTTTGATACACGCTGGGGCCAAATGTGAATGCAGTGGCCACCTGAGGAAAAATCGAATTACATAATTCGTAAATTGGGGGTCAATTGCCTTGCAGTTTCCTGCGTGTGCCGTGCATGAGAAGCTTTTGTTGGAACAATAAGCTTTCTGAAATCACTTATTAAAAAAAGTTTGGGTAAGTAACACAAAAAGAAGTACTCCTAATTCTCCTTTGACTCCTCCGGATCCATCTGACAGACTGGGATTGTTACTGTTTATGTTACTGATCCACTTGTTATTGCCTTCAAAGCACTATCCTGCAGAGAATTGTCCTTTATCAGAAGTATTACATTAAACTGGTCCAACTGATGTTCTCATTTCAAGAAGAGCAATATTATAGGGCAGTATCTCAGAGCCCGGCCGTGTGCCAGATCTGTGAAATTAAATGGCCTTAATGAGCTTCACCTCCACCGGACTACATAGCCTCATGAGAGCTTAACTCACACCCTAAAGAACACAAGCTGAAGAACAGATGCATGAGGTCAGGACACAGTGAGTAGCATATTTTTCTGCTGTGTGAGCACCAGCACTGAGGGATAAAAAAAAAAGAGCTGCTGATGTCTGATTAGATTTGGGCTAATTCATCTGGCAGACCCTGGAAGAGCCTTCAAACAACTTACTTTCTAAAAGCCTCTCTTTGTAAAGGTAATAAGATCTGATTAAAAAACACATAGCTGAAGACTCAATTAGCTCTTACTTTGGGCAGGGTTAAAAGAATATAACGGCTTGAATCAGAATAGTTTATTTATCCCGGGGGACAATTGGGTTTCGTGACAGTAGCATTGGCACAATAAAGAAACCTTGATTGCTATGAATACTACATTCATTTTTATAAGCTTAGGGAGATCAAGGGGATGAAGACAGGATTAGTTAGTATTCCAAAGCATGTGTTATTTTCAGACAACCACTACGTTTTGAAAAGGGCAGCCTAACAACCCTGTTGTTGTTGAAAAGTCTGGACCTACGTATTGCTCATGACACTTTCCAAAACTCCAGCCTGGAAAACCACACTGTACCACAACTGCAACGTACAATAGTTGTGTCAAAGCCAAAGAAAACATGCACCCACTCCTCTGTCTGGAACGGACAAACAAGTCGCCATAACATCTCAACAGAACATGTGCATGTGCCCGTCACGTAACAACAGAGGAAACGGTTATACTGAAGCCACAGAACAAAACCTAAACAGGAAGTGAAGAGGATTTCACAGTGAGATGCGTCACAGAGCACTAGTTGACAGAAAAAAAATAACATTATCTGCTACAACACACTTGTCACCTTCACAAAGACGTTTGTCATGAAAAGCATTTCAATTAGGTTGTTTACTTGGTTGCTTAAACAAAAAGTAGTTTCTTAATATTCCCATAAATTAAAAGTACTGACATTGGGAGTCACCCAAATATAGGCCGAAAAATAGGGCCTCAACTAAAGATCTCATTACAGATTATTTTTCTGATCTATAAAATGTCAGAAAATACTGAAATAGGTCATCTGAATTCCTTAAAGTCCAAGGTTTGTCTTTAAATTACTTATTTTGTCAGTCCAGAAACATCGTAGATAATCTACATATTTAGGAAGCGCCAACAGCATTTCCTGAATGACAATTCAACTTAGAAAAGTTTAATCAATCATCAAAATAGTTAACACTAATTAATCGTCAACAAATCATGTAGCTCTGTTGACTAATGTGTCCTATGTTGGCTTAAGAGTTCATGATCCTGTGCTTACCCTTAACCCGATTTGTACTTGTATTGTATTTTAGATTGTAGTGCCTTCATCTTGTAATTATTTTAAGTAGTAAAAAGGGAAATGTTTTCCTTTTGCTTTATTTAAAGGAATTACTACATTTATGACACTGTAAAACGAACCCTTTAACATACTGTAAACTTTATAAACAACTGCACCCACAACACAGAAAAGTTGAACCAGCTGACTACAGATGTTGGGCTGCTAGCTCACAGCTACCTGCCATAAATGAGTTCATGACCCCCCCCCACACACACACCACCACCATGATGTGTGAACCAAGATGAACAAGCTGATAGCAATGTCATTTTCTCCATGTGTGTCAACTGAACCTTCTTGATACACACACATTGACAGTGGTATTCCTAATTGTTACTTAACTTTGGACTTATGATGCATTTTATGGCCCTTCCCCCAACTGTGGCACGTAAAATGGCTTCCTGGAAAAGCATATCAGCTGTCCCTTTGCGAGACCAAAGCTCGACACATAAGCTATTCTGTTGCCTTCCTATTTTACATATATACTTTTTAGTCATTAGGATTCTGACTGAAGACAGTTAGGAGTGGCACCGAGAGCAATCTGCTATAATACATTCATTATACGACGTGCGGAGGCTACAGGACAACAATCCAAAAGTTTTGGCTCGTCACTATGAAAAAAGATGAATGTTGTGGGCCTAGCATTTGTTAAATTGTGCTGTTATCGGCAGAGAAAATGCACCAAAGTATTGCTCGTTTCTTAATTGTCCATCGTTTAGAATTAACCTATAGTTAGATTTGAGAAGTGGATAACAGTTATGTGCATGATAAACAAACTGCGAGGAGCAGCTGTTTGTTCTGTTCACTCGAATATCACATAATAACCTCCGTCTCGATAAAACAAAGTACTAATTGTAATAAAACGTATGCATGTAAGGCATGTCAAACTTGGCTAAACAGAGAAAAACACAAACATTAGACGTAATGAATGACCTGTTAGCCAATATAACATGAACACAAACATGATCACTACTACTGCGGTGTTAGCCCTACATTTTGAGGACAGGAAGCCACCATACGAATAAAAAGTAACATTAGGCATTTTGATCATTCCCACAATCAATGTTTGTCGTAATCAAAACTCATAAGTAGCTACAACGTTTGACCGTTTAGCAAGAAGCTAACACGCTACCTAGAGGAATACCTGCATCTTTGCCTTAGCATAATGTTAGCGTATTAGGGCTATGCTAGCGGCTAGCTAGCTATGAAACCCTTGCAATTTTCTGCAGAATTTTAAATTAACATTCTTTAAAAATGTCAGATTACCACCGAGTACAGTTAATCACCAAATGACGTATTTTTTGATATTCGCCATCCTTACCTCTTGTCTTCCTTTTAGGCCCAAACCATTCTAGCTATTGGAAAGCTCTTTTCTCTTTGTCTTTTCCACTTCCAGTTACACGCAAAATGGACTCAGCAAAATGCTATAACAGCTAAAATAGAAAAACCGAATTGAAGCTATCCATCTTTTCCTTAAAACGCAACTGCGCATCGAGTGGAAAACTAAATAAATTCATTTTGTCTGTCGTTCATTTTATTCTTACTGAACAGAAGTAACTGATAGGTAAGGCTGCTAGCTAAGTTAAGTAGCCAGCAGGTACCACAGACAGGACTGGATGCATGGATGGCAGCAAGCGGTGCTGCCTTCACTTGCTGTCAGAAATATCTTGAGGCAACCACCTTTGTAAACATTATCGGATTGTAACATTTTTTTAATTTAGAGGAATTATTATTTTGACAGCAGACATATTATCAGTTTACTGAGTTGAAAACGCACCGATAAGGACGTTGATTTAAAGGTAGTATACAATTGTAATCTTTATTGTGACAGCGCAACGATTAATGATCTTGCTAAATCCCATATGATTGAATGCAACATTTGTGTGACGCAAAGGTTGCACTGACTTGACGGTCAGGACGGAAATCATTTTTCGACTTTATTGAACGATAATACTGTGTAAAACTATTCCTAAAGTCAAACATGATTTTAAAAGTGTAATTACACATAGAGGATATTATTCATAAACAACGCATTCATGGTAAACCTATGGATAATAGGTGGTTGTGTTACATACAAAATGTAACCCCAATATAGTTAGTTTGATTGTCAAATATATGATGGAATCTTTAAAGAAAATAATACTTTTTAACTTGTAATTCGACTTTTAAGGAACGATTTAAGACTTATTTTATGTTTAATAGATTGATATAATGTATTTATTACCATATCTATTTACTTATTTTTGTATTTAAAGTTATTGTGTTGATTTGGTAAGTAGGCTACATGTCTTAAATGTTTATACATTTCAATATTAACTTCAACAACAAAACAAATGCTGTAAATTAAGTTTTACACATACTTTTCTCCCATCCATTAATGATTACTTTGTGATGCTAAGTTTCTGCAATTACATTCAGTGTTTTGTGTGCTCTCTTCGCTGATATTTATGACTTGAGTTTAATGATCAATTTGGTCTATGTTGGATACTTATGAGTTAATTTCTTCAAAATAGCCATCAATTAACTTTTCCCCAGATTTTCTTTTTGATCAAGCACATTAAGGGATATCAACTTTTGATTATTAGCATTTTAGATTAAAAACTTCTTTGAACTTAAAGTATATCAAGATGTACACAACATATGCTAATGACCATGGCAGCGGTGTGAGGGACAGTCCTGTGGTCTGCCACGCCCAAATTCTTCATCTTCATCACCAAAGACAAAAAAAACAAAAAACAATCACAACACTTTTTATATTTTCCAAGGAGACACCGTTTATAACCACATTGCTTGGCACAGATATATATGCTGTTTTTGAAAATATAATTTGTGTAAATCAGCTAACAAAAAGACAATTTTTTGCATTTTATTCTGAAATGCATATAAGTAAAGTCATTATAATGTGTTTGTCTTAGCAAAGTAAAATATTTTACAATATCAAATTGAGCAAGGACCATAAAAAAGAAAACCAAGCCAAGTTTATTTTACAGTGAAACAAGACTTTCCAACTTCAAAACTAATTTAAAATTTAAAAGACTTTTATTTTCTATCCTTGGAAAGGTTCAATGTCTTTGGAATACCAGATACGGCATTACTTTTTTGAGGTTGTGCGGTGGCAGTTAAATTTGACGAAAAATAAACTTTAATACAAAATCACAAATTGAACACGATTATTTTCATAAATGTTCTCAGAATTAAAAATCATGTGCTAAGTAGATATAGAAACGTGGGAAAATATATCAATAAAGTAACAGGAAGAGAGATATGCATTTCGAAAAAAAAAAAAAATGTGAAAATGGCTGACACAAAATAATCAAATTGTCCTTTTTGCCTAAACTGTAAAAGCACTATTACAGCCCTAAAGGTGTCCTTTCCCTTTGGATCAAGCCAATTATGACAAGAAAGGGAGGGGAGGGGGAAAGGGAAAGGGATTCAAGTGGACAGCTTCAATTTACTTTGAGAAAAAACATTTATTCTAACATTTGTTCATTTCTTCTTTTTCTTCTTCTTTGGAGGTCCTTGATCTGAGCCGCTGCCGCTTCCTGAGTCTGAGCTGTCTGAGGATGTGGACGAGGAAGACGAAGATGAGGAAGAGCTGTCATCGTCGCTGTCCCCGCTGCTGTCGCTGTCATTTGAAGAGGAGCTGGAGGAGTCACTGCTGTCTGACGATGAGTCACTTGAGGAGCTGGCTGAATCACTGCTGCTGCCGCTACCATCTTTCACCCTGAGAGCAAGTGGCGGAGCACAAAAGGAAAACATGAATACTGTAAACAGAACAGCAAGTATTGTTATAAAAGGTCTAACACTTTTACAGTCGGGCTGTAGTTGTGCCAGTTTACAAAGGAGGAGAGAGAACCTATATAGAGTGATGTTGAAAGGCTTTTCACTTGGTTGACTGTTCTTCAGCCACACTGACATGCTTGGTTTGTCTACTTTAAAAGTGAAATGGCATGATGTCTATGACATGTTCAAATCTGCTGAATTTTTGTTAGGTCTATTATTCAAACGGAAAAAATACGGCAAAATTTAAAAAGTTGCCTTTACAAGTACTTTTTTCTTATTAAATGTTTTAAAGACTAGTGTACTCACACTTATGAAAAAGTATCTGACTAGTCTTGCCCTTTACAGCTTTATCAATGAGTTGTTTTTTAATGAATGGGGAACAACACCATTAAGCAAAACAGTCAGTGTTGAGATCTCTCACATCTCATGCCCATTCACCATCTGCCCTTCCTACCCAAACACTAGGATGGCCTGCTGAAAAGCAATTGACACAACATGACACAACATCTGAATTTATGCTGGAGCCAAACTGTCTATAGAGAAGATAAAGTCCTCACTGCTCAATTATACACCGAATACCTGTTGGTAACGTTATAGATAGACCATTTTCAGCCTGTGACTATGCAAATAATTGATGTGTGGGAGGTGGCAGAACATATGACCATCGGGAAGATGTGGAGGGACCTTAAAGTTGAAAAGGTCCATTGTAACAGCAGAGAGTTTGACGTGGCACACACAAGTGTAGCTAATGTCCTTATTAATTATCTACAGTGTTTGCATCACAGCTGTGACCAAGCAATCGTTAAAGTCATTAGTTCCACCCGCGCCTTTCTGCCACAAGTCAAAAGGCCTGTTGTGAAAAAGATCTACAAAAATGAATAATTTGGGAATGATAATGAAACACAGGGGCTGATATGCTAGGCTGGTAAAATAAAGCCTTCCCAATTAAAAGTATGGGACTTTACATACATACATATTGACATTTTGTGGTAGAAAATACAGAGATGTGAATAATACAAAAATGAATGACAGAAAGATTCCATTCAGCTGCTATATTAAGCTTTGATATTTAGGATTAGAAACAACAGACATTGTAATATGACTCAATAGGAGAAAAAAATTACTCAACTGTTTTACTGCTTGTGTTAGCAGTTTTCAGCAAACTGTCATCAATTGTCTCCACAAGAGGGAGCAGTTTCATTACACTTCTTTTAAGAATGTTCATCTAGACTTCTACAGTTTGAATCAATAGTAACGCTGCAAAGGTCATATAAAATCCACTTGATCACAGGTTCACTATGACATCCCTCCTAAAAACTCCCAGATAACCTACATTTACGTGACCAGGATTCTCACATGACTTCGGCACAATTCCAAACCACACCCTACCCACTCCGTGGCGGAGTCACACTCGCAACTCAACGAGGCTCTCTCCTGTCAGATGGAGGGAGTAAATACAGCGGCAAGCTTTGGAACAAACTCCCCTCTCTCCGCCAGAAACAGGAAATGCCATAACTGTATGTAACAACGGTTTCAAATCAGCATCTCTTGGACAAAAAATTAAATTAATAACTAAAATAAAACTCCAAACATCTTTAATTGTGTTACTTTTTTGTAAAGCTCTTTTAGTTTTGAACCTGATGTTTATAAGCTTCTTAGTTTTTGCAACAATCTTTAAATATACACAACTTTATACTAAACACAGGTATGATCCTACGTTAAAAAAATATGAGGTTATCATGAGGTTGTTAACATCGCAATTTATCAGTGAATGTTTGCAGGAACTGTTTGTAAACAGCTTGTTTCCTGACAGACACACACAGCGTTGACTCCGGTCAGGTAGGGCAGCAGGTGAAGTCAGCACCAATGCAGACTCGCTGTTTGAGGGCTTGATAACCCACTCCCTCTCTACACTCGTTGGACTACAACTCATCATGTGACCGTATCAAGCCTTGTGTGAATGACCAAAACAAATTGACCCCCCACCATCAGAAGAACTGAAGGGCTCTTGGAGTGATGCAACATTAACATGTTATTAACATAACAAGATTTACACAATAAATTGAGATACTAAACATGTATTATTAAAATGTAGAAGATTGCTACAGTATCAAAATATTTCACAAACTGTAGGTAATACTATTCAAGCATATCGTACCTCTGGGACTTGTTTCTCATCAAAAATATATATTGTCTGGAGTCAAAATATTCATCATCTCAAACTTCAGTTAAATATACATTGTACTTACTTCTTTTTCTTTTCGCTAGGCCCTTCTGTTCCAGGTCTGTAAAGAGAATAAAAGCCTTAATGAGTTGATATTATTATTATTAGTCAATACATTGAGATTGAATTGGCCTGTTACTCAAGTGATAAGAAGTAATATGTGTTGTAGTAGTTTTAACATTGGCTATGTCAATAGCTTTCATGAAAAGAGAGGCAGTGTTTATTGTGTAATGGGATTAATTTTTATAATTGACATATCTGAACATCAAAAAAAATCTTGATAATAATGTGCAGTATTCTTTTGAAGTGTTTGGCTGTAATTTAAAATGTGATCCACTAAATGGCAATATAAAGCAATAGCATTGTCCTTTGCTTATGGGTTAGTTTTAGAAAGTAGAGTAGAGATGGGGGGGTGACACAGTTCCTCCAAAGCTCGTTTCACCATTCATGTGAAGTGAATGCTTTAAAACATTTTGTAGGAGCTTGTGTTAGATTTAAGAATACAATGTTACTTATGTGGCCTAAGCATACAACATCACTGAAAGGCCTTGATTCAACTTTGAAATTGTTTTGACACTTGTGATAAACACATTAGCCAGATAAAAGAAGAAAATAATTAAGAAAGTACAACATTTCCACTTTGTTGATTTATAAATGAATATAACGTTTTCACATCACAATGTGATTCATATTAAATGTTAGATGAATATAGACCATGATATTAAAACAAATAAGCTGGCAATGACAGCTGGACTAAATGACATCAATATTTCAGGTTTTCTGTCAGAAAAAATATTTTGCATGAACAACTTTTGGTTTATGCATTGATAAATTATGTCATGCAATATATTGCAACACGCTCTAAATGTAATGCAGCACAGTTAAAAACAACATGCAGGCTTATTGAACTGTTTTTGCACACACAAGACTAAAACTAGTCATAACAGATAGGTGTTGTGTTGTGCTTCAGCCCGTCTTAGGTAGCTTCTATACGGTTTGCAGGCCACCAGGTGTCATTGTGTTTGAAACTATAAAACTTCAAATCTTTTTCAGCACAATAAGAGAGAGCAAAAAGCAAATCGGCCCGTTCACACGGCGGCGTGTGTTGAAGCTTCAACGCTTCTGCCCGTTCACTTTGAATGGGGTGACGTCTTCGCTTTGCTCACTTCAAAAGTGGAGCAATGTTCAACTTTTGAAGCTTCGACGGAAGCGTCAGCCAATCAAATCATATGCCAGTACAAGCTCTAGCCAATAAAACCGCGTGCTTGTGTGTCCGGGGCAGGCCATTCATGTGATTGGTTGTTGGTCGAGCTTCAGACACGCCCGCCGGCAAGCTTCAACGCACGCTGCCCTGTGGACGCTGCGTAAGGCTTAATTCGCAAGGTTTCATTAATTCAGTCATCACTAAAGTATGACTGATTGACCCATTTCCTTCTGTATTAGTTTCTGTATAAAGAATAATGCCCGGAAAATACTTTTCTCAATCATTTTTTGGATCTGTTTAACCTGAACAATGCTGGGCAATGGTAGTGAGAAAAGTATGTCTCTAGATTGACAAGTTTGATTTACTTCAGGTTCTGAAAGGAACTCCACTGGGTGCCTCAGGGATTTGACAATCCCTTGTGTTTTTAGTAGCATCAAATGAATCATCCTGCCTTTCTGTTTCTATGCAGTTTTCTGATGGATATCCTTACCCAGGGATGCTCGGTGGTTTGTTTTCATTCTCCTTCAGTTTCTTTTTCATCTCAACTGTTCTTGATGGTCTGTGCACATATTTCCGCTTCCCAGTGCATTCGTATGTCCAGTGTCCCAGCTCCAAACACTTCTGGCAACGAACACTTTGTTTGTTTGCATCCCTGTATGTAAAATAACAGACTGAATTAGGATAGACATGAACAGACAATGTCGCAGCTACATTTCCTTGTTTCAAGTTGAGTAATGATTAATTGCCAAGAACTACTTTTCAGCAAAGTAAAGCTTTGTAGCTGGTGAAAATGTTGTATGGTTGAATCATCAATCATTTTGGTAATGCCTACTAACATTCTACAGTGTATATTTTTAAATCTAGTTGAGTATTGCAACGATAAACACTTTCCAATTATTATGGCTATCTTCTGTATCATAATGAACAATTTGCACATACTGTACATACATATTATAGCCTACTTACTGTACACTTCCTCACAGGATAGATTTTACTTTTAATTAAAAGCTTCTGTGCAAAATGTTTAAATATATACATAGTACACTATTTTTTGTGTTTCTGGCCCTTTAGTATATTGTTATTAGAGTATTTATTTATTCTGTATATGTTATAGTGTGTATTCTTAGATACTCTTCTGAACATATGTGTGATCTACTGTGAATATGTATGCATTTGCTTTTAATGTTTCTTTTATTCTATTTTGAAATGTTTTTTGAAATGATGTAATTCTTGCACTGACTGTAACAGAACTATCTATCTATCTATATATATATCTAGTGTTGGCTTGCGGTTCCTCATACCTCCACAAAGTAGTATGGGTCTATGAGAGAACAATATGGTATATTAATTAACTAATTTAAAATGTAACTATACTATTCCAATGGTCCAAGATATACTTCCTTGACGTATCTAGTACTATTATCTCGAATCAACTGAATTATCTCAAGGTATTTGTTGATTACGGGACAGAAAACCTTCCAACGGTAGTAATAACAATGCATTGTAGAGAAAGACCGCGGCGCGCTGCTGCTCTATTTAGCCCTGCTGTTTTCGTATTTGATCTCCTTTATTTAACACAAATCTAGACCAGCGCAATGTAATTTGTGTTTACCAGAGCATTATGTTCACCAAACGATAAAAAGGGTGTATTTATACAAAGTAATATAAAGTATACTCACGCTTGCCTCCTAGCTATTATTCTGTGCATGGGAGTCGCCATGTTGCAGTTTACTTTTTCTTCTTCTTTGGTGTCAGACCAGTACGTATTTCCGGAAGCCTTAATGAGTGCTCCCCGAACGACAACAATGGTGTACTGCACATATGTTATTCCCTTTTCACCAGTGCAAATTACTTTATTGGGATTATACACAATCAAAAACACCAGATTAAATATAGGAAAATAATGTAACAATCACAGAATAATTTTAATAGTGTGAGAACATTATACAGAGCATTTCTGTCAATAACATAATGTTCCCTCCTACTATTCAATTATCATTACATCCACCCATGGTTACTTTGTCAAGCGCTATATTCATATCATTGTTTTCAAACATGTCATACTTATTTTGTATTTTAAAATGCATGAAAGGAAGGTATTTAAATATTGTACATCCTTCAGATTTTGGTTAATTTAAAAAGAGGAATGTAGGATGAACCTCTTGCACAGACATTCTTTGGACCACATTGTATGTCATCTTTAAAAAAAAACGTATAATAGTTCATCCTAAATGTTGCATTCCCTGTTTAACAGTGTCATGCTTCAATGTGAAATGTGAATGATAACAATTCAAAGTCATTTATTCCATTAGATTCTTATTTTTTGTTGGGTTGTTTTGTGTTGAATGGTATGTGTATGTTTTATAACAGAATGAACACAAAGGAACTACAATATATCAAATATAAAATAATTTTATTTAAAATAAAGCGACAATGTGGTAAATAATAGAATTAAGCCAAAAAAAAACGTGTTGGTATGGTTTGTTCTCTAATTGTTTACACTGTGTGTCAGGCTTGTTGAAACCTTTAAATCAGAGAGAAAACCTCCACATGTTTATAGAAAGTCCAGAGTGGTCTAGATTTATCTAGAACGACTCAAATCTCGCGATGACTTCCGATGAGAAGTCCGTTGGACCACATTGCTGCTGCATCCTGCCAGCACAGATCAGAGACACCGGTAATAGACAGCGGTGTGGATTATGTATAGAAGTAGCTTTACTTAAGAACAGTTCATCACAACTACCTCTCCTGGCTTTAACATATTTTCAGAGCTCAACGTTTGTTTTATTTAGCATAGGTCGAACTGTAGATAACGTTGTTATAGCCAGAGGACAATCGTATCACAGAAGATGTCAGTGGTGGGATTTGACTTGGGCTTTCAAAGCTGCTATGTAGCTGTAGCCCGAGCCGGAGGGATCGAGACTGTCGCTAATGAGTACAGCGACAGATGCACACCGTAAGTACCTTAAACACATGTATTATTTATTGGAATTTTTAGAGGACAGCTACAAAGGACAGAGGGTTATTATTTTGTAAACGCGTGTATGTATCTCACCGGTCATAATACACGTGAATGCTGCTTTTACTGACTTGCTAGCCAAACGTGTATCCCCCTGGCTTTTAAATCTACCTTTCCGTATTAGAAAGTCAGTATTGTCAATGATTCTAACGTTAAAGCAAACCATATAAAACAATCCTTACAGCGTGTCTTCCTACCACCAATGGAGCCTTAACGAGCTAGCTAGTTAGCTATAAGCTTACTGTACAGTTTTTCTCTTTTACCGTTACTGTATTGTTTGGGAACAGACTCTGGTTGCCCGGTGAACAAGAGCGGGCGGTGTTAACCGCTGTTGTTCACGTATTGGAGGCGAAAGCTCCGACCAACCGGTGTGTCCCGTGTGGCAAACTGTGCGCCTCAGTTATGTTCTCAACGATGACGACAGCAGCCAGCCGCTTGTTGGAATAATCTAGCAAGTTTGAGTTAAATTAAAGTGTTTTATGATGTATACTTAAAGATATTGACTTATACCATTTATAATATGTACTTACAAAATAAATAAATAGTTTGAATTCAGCTCATTTGGTTGCTACAGCACACTGTACCCACTATGGCTTTGGTGTTGTTACAATATCCTAATGAAAACCATTATTTTCAAGGGGTCGTTTGTAAGGTGTTGACCTGTGTACAGATGCTGTAAATTAGACTGTTAACTACAAGGTAAACTGTATCCTATTTTTTAAGTAAACGTGTTATCTCATCAGAAATAATGTTTTCCATTGATTTAATTTGGTTTAGTTTTGCTGTTTTTTTATGGGGAATATAAAATCCATTATCCCTATGGGGAACAAGGTTTATCTTAATCTTATTTAAACTGATCTAATGATTTTACTCTTTTTGTGCACTCTGCACAGCTGTGGCATAAACATTACATTAGATAAGCATTTAACCTAATGTAGTACATTGCTTAAAGAGCATCTTGCAGGTTTTTTTTTTTTCTACATTTATGCTTAAACTTGCTTGAAAATTACAATTAAAAAAAGTAAATGTA